>NW_026262590.1:0-166671 GCF_021869535.1 Mytilus californianus
CTCTACACTATCAGTTGATAAGTACCAGATATGGTACTCTACACTATAAGTTGTTAAGTACCAGGTATGGTACTCTACACTATCAGTTGTTACCAGGTATGGTACTCTACACTATAAGTTGTTACCAGGTATGGTACTCTACACTATCAGTTGTTAAGTACCAGGTATGGTACTCTACACTATCAGTTGTTACCAGGTATGGTACTCTACACTATCAGTTGTTACCAGGTATGGTACTCTACACTATCAGTTGTTAAGTACCGGGTATGGTACTCTACACTATCAGTTGTTACCAGGTATGGTACTCTACACTATCAGTTGTTACCAGGTATGGTACTCTACACTATAAGTTGTTACCAGGTATGGTACTCTACACTATAAGTTGTTACCAGGTATGGTACTCTACACTATCAGTTGTTACCAGGTATGGTACTCTACACTATAAGTTGTTACCAGGAATGGTACTTTACACTATCAGTTGTTACCAGGTATGGTACTCTACACTATCAGTTGTTACCAGGTATGGTACTCTACACTATAAGTTGTTAAGTACCAGGTATGGTACTCTACACTATCAGTTGTTAAGTACCAGGTATGGTACTCTACACTATAAGTTGTTACCAGGTATGGTACTCTACACTATAAGTTGTTACCAGGTATGGTACTCTACACTATCAGTTGTTAAGTACCGGGTATGGTACTCTACACTATCAGTTGTTAAGTACCAGGTATGGTACTCTACACTATAAGTTGTTACCAGGTATGGTACTCTACACTATCAGTTGTTACCAGGTATGGTACTCTACACTATCAGTTGTTACCAGGTATGGTACTCTACACTATCAGTTGTTAAGTACCGGGTATGGTACTCTACACTATCAGTTGTTACCAGGTATGGTACTATATACTATAAGTTGTTACCAGGTATGGTACTCTACACTATAAGTTGTTAAGTACCAGGTATGGTACTCTACACTATCAGTTGTTAAGTACCGGGTATGGTACTCTACACTATAAGTTGTTACCAGGTATGGTACTCTACACTATCAGTTGTTACCAGGTATGGTACTCTACACTATAAGTTGTTAAGTACCGGGTAGGGTACTCTACACTATCAGTTGTTAAGTACCGGGTATGGTACTCTACACTATCAGTTGTTACCAGGTATGGTACTCTATACTATAAGTTGTTACCAGGTATGGTACTCTACACTATAAGTTGTTACCAGGTATGGAACTCTATACTATAAGTTGTTACCAGGTATGGTACTCTACACTATCAGTTGTTAAGTACCAGGTATGGTACTCTACACTATCAGTTGTTAAGTACCGGGTATGGTACTCTACACTATCAGTTGTTACCAGGTATGGTACTCTACACTATATGTTGTTACCAGGTATGGTACTCTACACTATAAGTTGTTACCAGGTATGGTACTCTACACTATCAGTTGTTACCAGGTATGGTACTCTACACTATCAGTTGTTAAGTACCAGGTATGGTACTCTACACTATCAGTTGTTAAGTACCGGGTATGGTACTCTACACTATCAGTTGTTACCAGGTATGGTACTCTACACTATAAGTTGTTACCAGGTATGGTACTCTACACTATCAGTTGTTACCAGGTATGGTACTCTACACTATCAGTTGTTAAGTACCAGGTATGGTACTCTACACTATCAGTTGTTAAGTACCAGGTATGGTACTCTACACTATCAGTTGTTACCAGGTATGGTACTTTACACTATCAGTTGTTACCAGGTACGGTACTCTACACTATAAGTTGTTACCAGGTATGGTACTCTACACTATCAGTTGTTACCAGGTATGGTACTCTACACTATCAGTTGTTACCAGGTATGGTACTCTACACTATCAGTTGTTAAGTACCAGGTATGGTACTCTACACTATCAGTTGTTACCAGGTACGGTACTCTACACTATAAGTTGTTACCCGGTATGGTACTCTACACTATCAGTTGTTACCAGGTATGGTACTCTACACTATAAGTTGTTACCAGGTATGGTACTCTAGACTATCAGTTGTTACCAGGTATGGTACTTTACACTATCAGTTGTTACCAGGTACGGCACTCTACACTATAAGTTGTTACCAGGTATGGTACTCTACACTATCAGTTGTTACCAGGTATGGTACTCTACACTATCAGTTGTTACCAGGTATGGTACTCTACACTATCAGTTGTTAAGTATCAGGTATGGTACTCTACACTATCAGTTGTTAAGTATCAGGTATGGTACTCTACACTATCAGTTGTTACCAGGAACGGTACTCTACACTATAAGTTGTTACCCGGTATGGTACTCTACACTATCAGTTGTTACCAGGTATGGTACTCTACACTATAAGTTGTTACCAGGTATGGTACTCTACATTATCAGTTGTTACCAGGTACGGTACTCTACACTATAAGTTGTTACAAGGTATGGTACTCTACACTATCAGTTGTTACCAGGTATGGTACTCTACACTATAAGTTGTTACCAGGTATGGTACTCTACACTATCAGTTGTTACCAGGTACGGTACTCTACACTATAAGTTGTTACCAGGTATGGTACTCTACACTATAAGTTGTTACCAGGTATGGTACTCTACACTATCAGTTGTTACCAGGTATGGTACTCTACACTATAAGTTGTTACCAGGTATGGTACTCTACACTATCAGTTGTTACCAGGTATGGTACTCTACACTATCAGTTGTTAAGTACCGGGTAGGGTACTCTACACTATCAGTTGTTAAGTACCAGGTATGGTACTCTACACTTTCAGTTGTTAAGTACCGGGTATGGTACTCTACACTATCAGTTGTTATCAGGTATGGTACTCTACACTATAAGTTGTTACCAGGTAGGGTACTCTACACTATCAGTTGTTACCAGGTAGGGTACTCTACACTATCAGTTGTTACCAGGTATGGTACTCTACACTATCAGTTGTTACCAGGTATGGTACTCTACACTATCAGTTGTTAAGTACCAGGTATGGTACTCTACACTATCAGTTGTTAAGTACCGGGTATTGTACTCTACACTATCAGTTGTTACCAGGTATGGTACTCTACACTATAAGTTGTTACCAGGTATGGTACTCTACACTATAAGTTGTTACCTGGTATGGTACTCTACACTATCAGTTGTTACCAGGTATGGTACTCTACACTATCAGTTGTTAAGTACCAGGTATGGTACTCTACACTATCAGTTGTTAAGTACCGGGTATGGTACTCTACACTATCAGTTGTTACCAGGTATGGTACTCTACACTATCAGTTGTTACCAGGTACGGTACTCTACACTATAAGTTGTTACCAGGTATGGTACTCTACACTATCAGTTGTTACCAGGTATGGTACTCTACACTATTAATTGTTACCAGGTATGGTACTCTACACTATCAGTTGTTAAGTACCGGGTAAGGTACTCTACACTATCAGTTGTTACCAGGTATGGTACTCTACACTATAAGTTGTTACAAGGTATGGTACTCTACACTATCAGTTGTTAAGTACCGGGTAGGGTACTCTACACTATCAGTTGTTACCAGGTAGGGTACTCTACACTATCAGTTGTTACCAGGTATGGTACTCTACACTCTCAATTGTTACCAGGTATGGTACTCTACACTATCAGTTGTTACCAGGTATGGTACTCTACACTATCAGTTGTTACCAGGTATGGTACTCTACACTATCAGTTGTTACCAGGTATTGTACTCTACAATATCAGTTGTTACCAGGTATGGTACTCTACACTATCAGTTGTTACCAGGTATGGTACTCTACACTATAAGTTCTTAAGTACCGGGTATGGTACCCTACACTATCAGTTGTTAAGTACCGGGTATGGTACTCTATACTATCAGTTGTTACCAGGTATGGTACTCTACACTATCAGTTGTTAAGTACCAGGTTTGGTACTCTACACTATAAGTTGTTACCAGGTATGGTACTCTACACTATCAGTTGTTAAGTACCGGGTAGGGTACTCTACACTATCAGTTGTTAAGTACCAGGTATTGTACTCTACACTATCAGTTGTTACCAGGTATGGTACTTTACACTATCAGTTGTTACCAGGTACGGTACTCTACACTATAAGTTGTTACCAGGTATGGTACTCAACACTATCAGTTGTTACCAGGTATGGTACTCTACACTATCAGTTGTTACCAGGTATGGTACTCTACACTATAAGTTGTTACCAGGTATGGTACTCTACATTATCAGTTGTTACCAGGTACGGTACTCTACACTATAAGTTGTTACAAGGTATGGTACTCTACACTATCAGTTGTTACCAGGTATGGTACTCTACACTATAAGTTGTTACCAGGTATGGTACTCTACACTATCAGTTGTTACCAGGTACGGTACTCTACACTATAAGTTGTTACCAGGTATGGTACTCTACACTATAAGTTGTTACCAGGTATGGTACTCTACACTATCAGTTGTTACCAGGTATGGTACTCTACACTATAAGTTGTTACCAGGTATGGTACTCTACACTATCAGTTGTTACCAGGTATGGTACTCTACACTATCAGTTGTTAAGTACCGGGTAGGGTACTCTACACTATCAGTTGTTAAGTACCAGGTATGGTACTCTACACTTTCAGTTCTTAAGTACCGGGTATGGTACTCTACACTATCAGTTGTTATCAGGTATGGTACTCTACACTATAAGTTGTTACCAGGTAGGGTACTCTACACTATAAGTTGTCAAGTACCGGGTATGGTACTCTACACTATCAGTTGTTAAGTACCAGGTATGGTACTCTACACTATAAGTTGTTAAGTACCGGGTATTGTACTCTATACTATCAGTTGTTACCAGGTATGGTACTCTACACTATCAGTTGTTAAGTACCAGGTATGGTACTCTACACTATCAGTTGTTAAATACCAGGTATGGTACTCTACACTATAAGTTGTTAAGTACCAGGTATGGTACTCTACACTATCAGTTGTTACCAGGTATTGTACTCTACACTATCAGTTGTTACCAGGTATGGTACTCTACACTATAAGTTGTTACCAGGTATGGTACTCTACACTATCAGTTGTTAAGTACCAGGTATGGTACTCTACACTATCAGTTGTTAAGTACCGGGTATGGTACTCTACACTATAAGTTGTTACCAGGTATGGTACTCTACACTATCAGTTGTTACCAGGTATGGTACTCTACACTATCAGTTGTTACCAAGTATGGTACTCTACAATATAAGTTGTCAAGTACCGGGTATGGTACTCTACACTATCAGTTGTTAAGTACCAGGTATGGTACTCTACACTATAAGTTGTTAAGTACCGGGTATGGTACTCTATACTATCAGTTGTTACCAGGTATGGTACTCTACACTATCAGTTGTTAAGTACCAGGTATGGTACTCTACACTATCAGTTGTTAAGTACCAGGTATGGTACTCTACACTATAAGTTGTTACCAGGTATGGTACTCTACACTATCAGTTGTTATCAGGTATGGTACTCTACACTATAAGTTGTTACCAGGTATGGTACTCTACACTATCAGTTGTTAAGTACAAGGTATGGTACTCTACACTATCAGTTGTTACCAGGTATGGCACTCTACACTATCAGTTGTTACCAGGTATGGTACTCTACACTATCAGTTGTTACAAGGTATGGTACTCTACACTATCAGTTGTTAAGTACCGAGTATGGTACTCTACACTATCATTTGTTACCAGGTATGGTACTCTACACTATCAGTTGTTACCAGGTATGGTACTCTACACTATCAGTTGTTACCGGGTATGGTACTCTACACTATCAGTTGTTAAGTACCAGGTATGGTACTCTACAATATCAGTTGTTACCAAGTATTGTACTCTACACTATCAGTTGTTACCAGGTATGGTACTCTACACTATCAGTTGTTACCAGGTATGGTACTCTACACTATCAGTTGATAAGTACCAGATATGGTACTCTACACTATAAGTTGTTAAGTACCAGGTATGGTACTCTACACTATCAGTTGTTACCAGGTATGGTACTAAACACTTTAAGTTGTTACCAGGTATAGTACTCTATACTATAAGTTGTTACCAGGTATGGTACTCTACACTATAAGTTGTTACCAGGTATGGTACTCTACACTATAAGTTGTTACTAGGTATGGTACTCTATACTATAAGGTGTTTAGTACCAGGTATGGTACTCTATACTATCAGTTGTTACCAGGTATGGTACTCTACACTATCAGTTGTTACCAGGTATGGTACTCTACACTATCAGTTGTTACCGGGTATGGCACTCTACACTATCAGTTGTTAAGTACCAGGTATGGTACTCTACACTATCATTTGTTACCAGGTATTGTACTCTACACTATCAGTTGTTACCAGGTATGGTACTCTACACTATCAGTTGTTACCGGGTATGGTACTCTACACTATCAGTTGTTAAGTACCAGGTATGGTACTCTACACTATCAGTTGTTACCAGGTATTGTACTCTACACTATCAGTTGTTACCAGGTATGGTACTCTACACTATCAGTTGTTACCAGGTATGGTACTCTACACTATCAGTTGTTAAGTACCAGGTATGGTACTCTACACTATCAGTTGTTAAGTACCGGGTATGGTACTCTACACTATCAGTTGTTAAGTACCGGGTATGGTACTCTACACTATCAGTTGTTACAAGGTATGGTACTCTACACTATAAGTTGTTACCAGGTATGGTACTCTACACTATCAGTTGTTACCAGGTATGGTACTCTACACTATAAGTTGTTACCAGGTATGGTACTCTACACTATAAGTTGTTACCAGGTATGGTACTCTACACTATAAGTTGTTACCAGGTATGGTACTCTACACTATAAGTTGTTACCAGGTATGGTACTCTACACTATCAGTTGTTAAGTACCAGGTATGGTACTCTACACTATCAGTTGTTAAGTACCAGGTATGGTACTCTACACTATCAGTTGTTAAGTACCGGGTAGGGTACTCTACACTATCAGTTGTTACCAGGTATGGTACTCTACACTATCAGTTGTTACCAGGTATGGTACTCTACACTATAAGTTGTTACCAGGTATGGTACTCTACACTATCAGTTGTTACCAGGTATGGTACTCTACACTATCAGTTGTTAAGTATCAGGTATGGTACTATACACTATCAGTTGTTACCAGGTACGGTACTCTACACTATAAGTTGTTACCCGGTATGGTACTCTACACTATCAGTTGTTACCAGGTATGGTACTCTACACTATCAGTTGTTACCAGGTACGGTACTCTACACTATAAGTTGTTACCCGGTATGGTACTCTACACTATCAGTTGTTACCAGGTATGGTACTCTGCACTATAAGTTGTTACCAGGTATGGTACTCTACATTATCAGTTGTTACCAGGTACGGTACTCTACACTATAAGTTGTTACCAGGTATGGTACTCTACACTATCAGTTGTTACCAGGTATGGTACTCTACACTATCAGTTGTTACCAGGTATGGTACTCTACACTATCAGTTGTTACCAGGTACGGTACTCTACACTATAAGTTGTTACCAGGTATGGTACTCTACACTATCAGTTGTTACCAGGTATGGTACTCTACACTATCAGTTGTTACCAGGTATGGTACTCTACACTATCAGTTGTTACCAGGTATGGTACTCTACACTATCAGTTGTTACCAGGTATGGTACTCTACACTATCAGTTGTTAAGTACCGGGTAGGGTACTCTACACTATCAGTTGTTAAGTACCAGGTATGGTACTCTACACTTTCAGTTGTTAAGTACCGGGTATGGTACTCTACACTATCAGTTGTTATCAGGTATGGTACTCTACACTATAAGTTGTTACCAGGTAGGGTACTCTACACTATCAGTTGTTACCAGGTAGGGTACTCTACACTATCAGTTGTTACCAGGTATGGTACTCTACACTATCAGTTGTTACCAGGTATGGTACTCTACACTATCAGTTGTTAAGTACCAGGTATGGTACTCTACACTATCAGTTGTTAAGTACCGGGTATTGTACTCTACACTATCAGTTGTTACCAGGTATGGTACTCTACACTATAAGTTGTTACCAGGTATGGTACTCTACACTATAAGTTGTTACCTGGTATGGTACTCTACACTATCAGTTGTTACCAGGTATGGTACTCTACACTATCAGTTGTTAAGTACCAGGTATGGTACTCTACACTATCAGTTGTTAAGTACCGGGTATGGTACTCTACACTATCAGTTGTTACCAGGTATGGTACTCTACACTATCAGTTGTTACCAGGTACGGTACTCTACACTATAAGTTGTTACCAGGTATGGTACTCTACACTATCAGTTGTTACCAGGTATGGTACTCTACACTATAAATTGTTACCAGGTATGGTACTCTACACTATCAGTTGTTAAGTACCGGGTAAGGTACTCTACACTATCAGTTGTTACCAGGTATGGTACTCTACACTATAAGTTGTTACCAGGTATGGTACTCTACACTATAAGTTGTTACCAGGTATGGTACTCTACACTATCAGTTGTTAAGTACCGGGTAGGGTACTCTACACTATCAGTTGTTACCAGGTAGGGTACTCTACACTATCAGTTGTTACCAGGTATGGTACTCTACACTCTCAATTGTTACCAGGTATGGTACTCTACACTATCAGTTGTTACCAGGTATGGTACTCTACACTATCAGTTGTTACCAGGTATGGTACTCTACACTATCAGTTGTTACCAGGTATTGTACTCTACACTATCAGTTGTTACCAGGTATGGTACTCTACACTATCAGTTGTTACCAGGTATGGTACTCTACACTATAAGTTCTTAAGTACCTGGTATGGTACCCTACACTATCAGTTGTTAAGTACCGGGTATGGTACTCTATACTATCAGTTGTTACCAGGTATGGTACTCTACACTATTAGTTGTTAAGTACCAGGTTTGGTACTCTACACTATAAGTTGTTACCAGGTATGGTACTCTACACTATCAGTTGTTAAGTACCGGGTAGGGTACTCTACACTATCAGTTGTTAAGTACCAGGTATTGTACTCTACACTATCAGTTGTTACCAGGTATGGTACTTTACACTATCAGTTGTTACCAGGTACGGTACTCTACACTATAAGTTGTTACCAGGTATGGTACTCTACACTATCAGTTGTTACCAGGTATGGTACTCTACACTATCAGTTGTTACCAGGTATGGTACTCTACACTATCAGTTGTTACCAGGTAGGGTACTCTACACTATAAGTTGTCAAGTACCGGGTATGGTACTCTACACTATCAGTTGTTAAGTACCAGGTATGGTACTCTACACTATAAGTTGTTAAGTACCGGGTATTGTACTCTATACTATCAGTTGTTACCAGGTATGGTACTCTACACTATCAGTTGTTAAGTACCAGGTATGGTACTCTACACTATCAGTTGTTAAATACCAGGTATGGTACTCTACACTATAAGTTGTTAAGTACCAGGTATGGTACTCTACACTATCAGTTGTTACCAGGTATTGTACTCTACACTATCAGTTATTACCAGGTATGGTACTCTACACTATAAGTTGTTACCAGGTATGGTACTCTACACTATCAGTTGTTAAGTACCAGGTATGGTACTCTACACTATCAGTTGTTAAGTACCGGGTATGGTACTCTACACTATAAGTTGTTACCAGGTATGGTACTCTACACTATCAGTTGTTACCAGGTATGGTACTCTACACTATCAGTTGTTACCAAGTATGGTACTCTACAATATAAGTTGTCAAGTACCGGGTATGGTACTCTACACTATCAGTTGTTAAGTACCAGGTATGGTACTCTACACTATAAGTTGTTAAGTACCGGGTATGGTACTCTATACTATCAGTTGTTACCAGGTATGGTACTCTACACTATCAGTTGTTAAGTACCAGGTATGGTACTCTACACTATCAGTTGTTAAGTACCAGGTATGGTACTCTACACTATAAGTTGTTACCAGGTATGGTACTCTACACTATCAGTTGTTATCAGGTATGGTACTCTACACTATAAGTTGTTACCAGGTATGGTACTCTACATTATCAGTTGTTAAGTACCAGGTATGGTACTCTACACTATCAGTTGTTTCCAGGTATGGCACTCTACACTATCAGTTGTTACCAGGTATGGTACTCTACACTATCAGTTGTTACAAGGTATGGTACTCTACACTATCAGTTGTTAAGTACCGAGTATGGTACTCTACACTATCATTTGTTACCAGGTATGGTACTTTACACTATCAGTTGTTACCAGGTATGGTACTCTACACTATCAGTTGTTACCGGGTATGGTACTCTACACTATCAGTTGTTAAGTACCAGGTATGGTACTCTACACTATCAGTTGTTACCAGGTATTGTACTCTACACTATCAGTTGTTACCAGGTATGGTACTCTACACTATCAGTTGTTACCAGGTATGGTACTCTACACTATCAGTTGATAAGTACCAGATATGGTACTCTACACTATAAGTTGTTAAGTACCAGGTATGGTACTCTACACTATCAGTTGTTACCAGGTATGGTACTCTACACTTTAAGTTGTTACCAGGTATAGTACTCTATACTATAAGTTGTTACCAGGTATGGTACTCTACACTATAAGTTGTTACCAGGTATGGTACTCTACACTATAAGTTGTTACCAGGTATGGTACTCTATACTATAAGGTGTTTAGTACCAGGTATGGTACTCTATACTATCAGTTGTTACCAGGTATGGTACTCTACACTATCAGTTGTTACCAGGTATGGTACTCTACACTATCAGTTGTTACCGGGTATGGCACTCTACACTATCAGTTGTTAAGTACCAGGTATGGTACTCTACACTATCATTTGTTACCAGATATGGTACTCTACACTATCAGTTGTTACCAGGTATGGTACTCTACACTATCAGTTGTTACCGGGTATGGTACTCTACACTATCAGTTGTTAAGTACCAGGTATGGTACTCTACACTATCAGTTGTTACCAGGTATTGTACTCTACACTATCAGTTGTTACCAGGTACGGTACTCTACACTATCAGTTGTTACCAGGTATGGTACTCTACACTATCAGTTGTTAAGTACCAGGTATGGTACTCTACACTATCAGTTGTTAAGTACCGGGTATGGTACTCTACACTATCAGTTGTTAAGTACCGGGTATGGTACTCTACACTATCAGTTGTTACCAGGTATGGTACTCTACACTATAAGTTGTTACCAGGTATGGTACTCTACACTATAAGTTGTTACCAGGTATGGTACTCTACACTATCAGTTGTTACCAGGTATGGTACTCTACACTATAAGTTGTTACCAGGTATGGTACTCTACACTATCAGTTGATACCAGGTATGGTACTCTACACTATAAGTTGTTACCAGGTATGGTACTCTACACTATAAGTTGTTACCAGGTATGGTACTCTACACTATCAGTTGTTAAGTACCAGGTATGGTACTCTACACTATCAGTTGTTAAGTACCGGGTAGGGTACTCTACACTATCAGTTGTTACCAGGTATGGTACTCTACACTATCAGTTGTTACCAGGTATGGTACTCTACACTATAAGTTGTTACCAGGTATGGTACTCTACACTATCAGTTGTTACCAGGTATGGTACTCTACACTATAAGTTGTCAAGTACCGGGTATGGTACTCTACACTATCAGTTGTTAAGTACCAGGTATGGTACTCTACACTATAAGTTGTTAAGTACCGGGTATGGTACTCTATACTATCAGTTGTTACCAGGTATGGTACTCTACACTATCAGTTGTTAAGTACCAGGTATGGTACTCTACACTATCAGTTGTTAAGTACCAGGTATGGTACTCTACACTATAAGTTGTTAATAGGTATGGTACTCTACACTATCAGTTGTTATCAGGTATGGTACTCTACACTATAAGTTGTTACCAGGTATGGTACTCTACACTATCAGTTGTTAAGTACCAGGTATGGTACTCTACACTATCAGTTGTTACCAGGTATGGCACTCTACACTATCAGTTGTTACCAGGTATAATACTCTACACTATCAGTTGTTACCAGGTATGGTACTCTACACTATCAGTTGTTAAGTACCGAGTATGGTACTCTACACTATCAGTTGTTAAGTACCGAGTATGGTACTCTACACTATCAGTTGTTACCAGGTATGGTACTCTACACTATCAGTTGTTACCAGGTATGGTACTCTACACTATCAGTTGTTACCAGGTATGGTACTCTACACTATCAGTTGATAAGTACCAGATATGGTACTCTACACTATAAGTTGTTAAGTACCAGGTATGGTACTCTACACTATCAGTTGTTACCAGGTATGGTACTCTACACTATAAGTTGTTACCAGGTATGGTACTCTACACTATCAGTTGTTAAGTACCAGGTATGGTACTCTACACTATCAGTTGTTACCAGGTATGGTACTCTACACTATCAGTTGTTACCAGGTATGGTACTCTACACTATCAGTTGTTAAGTACCGGGTATGGTACTCTACACTATCAGTTGTTACCAGGTATGGTACTCTACACTATCAGTTGTTACCAGGTATGGTACTCTACACTATAAGTTGTTACCAGGTATGGTACTCTACACTATCAGTTGTTACCAGGTATGGTACTCTACACTATCAGTTGTTACCAGGTATGGTACTCTACACTATAAGTTGTTACCAGGTATGGTACTTTACACTATCAGTTGTTACCAGGTATGGTACTCTACACTATCAGTTGTTACCAGGTATGGTACTCTACACTATCAGTTGTTACCAGGTATGGTACTCTACACTATCAGTTGTTAAGTTGTTACCAGGTATGGTACTCTACACTATCAGTTGTTAAGTACCGGGTATGGTACTCTACACTATCAGTTGTTAAGTACCAGGTATGGTACTCTACACTATAAGTTGTTACCAGGTATGGTACTCTACACTATCAGTTGTTACCAGGTATGGTACTCTACACTATCAGTTGTTAAGTACCGGGTATGGTACTCTACACTATCAGTTGTTACCAGGTATGGTACTATATACTATAAGTTGTTACCAGGTATGGTACTCTACACTATAAGTTGTTAAGTTCCAGGTATGGTACTCTACACTATCAGTTGTTAAGTACCGGGTATGGTACTCTACACTATAAGTTGTTACCAGGTATGGTACTCTACACTATCAGTTGTTACCAGGTATGGTACTCTACACTATAAGTTGTTAAGTACCGGGTAGGGTACTCTACACTATCAGTTGTTAAGTACCGGGTATGGTACTCTACACTATCAGTTGTTACCAGGTATGGTACTCTATACTATAAGTTGTTACCAGGTATGGTACTCTACACTATAAGTTGTTACCAGGTATGGAACTCTATACTATAAGTTGTTACCAGGTATGGTACTCTACACTATCAGTTGTTAAGTACCAGGTATGGTACTCTACACTATCAGTTGTTAAGTACCGGGTATGGTACTCTACACTATCAGTTGTTACCAGGTATGGTACTCTACACTATATGTTGTTACCAGGTATGGTACTCTACACTATAAGTTGTTACCAGGTATGGTACTCTACACTATCAGTTGTTACCAGGTATGGTACTCTACACTATCAGTTGTTAAGTACCAGGTATGGTACTCTACACTATCAGTTGTTAAGTACCGGGTATGGTACTCTACACTATCAGTTGTTACCAGGTATGGTACTCTACACTATAAGTTGTTACCAGGTATGGTACTCTACACTATCAGTTGTTACCAGGTATGGTACTCTACACTATCAGTTGTTAAGTACCAGGTATGGTACTCTACACTATCAGTTGTTAAGTACCAGGTATGGTACTCTACACTATCAGTTGTTACCAGGTATGGTACTTTACACTATCAGTTGTTACCAGGTACGGTACTCTACACTATAAGTTGTTACCAGGTATGGTACTCTACACTATCAGTTGTTACCAGGTATGGTACTCTACACTATCAGTTGTTACCAGGTATGGTACTCTACACTATCAGTTGTTAAGTACCAGGTATGGTACTCTACACTATCAGTTGTTACCAGGTACGGTACTCTACACTATAAGTTGTTACCCGGTATGGTACTCTACACTATCAGTTGTTACCAGGTATGGTACTCTACACTATAAGTTGTTACCAGGTATGGTACTCTAGACTATCAGTTGTTACCAGGTATGGTACTTTACACTATCAGTTGTTACCAGGTACGGCACTCTACACTATAAGTTGTTACCAGGTATGGTACTCTACACTATCAGTTGTTACCAGGTATGGTACTCTACACTATCAGTTGTTACCAGGTATGGTACTCTACACTATCAGTTGTTAAGTATCAGGTATGGTACTCTACACTATCAGTTGTTACCAGGAACGGTACTCTACACTATAAGTTGTTACCCGGTATGGTACTCTACACTATCAGTTGTTACCAGGTATGGTACTCTACACTATAAGTTGTTACCAGGTATGGTACTCTACATTATCAGTTGTTACCAGGTATGGTACTCTACACTATCAGTTGTTACCAGGTATGGTACTCTACACTATAAGTTGTTACCAGGTATGGTACTCTACACTATCAGTTGTTACCAGGTACGGTACTCTACACTATAAGTTGTTACCAGGTATGGTACTCTACACTATAAGTTGTTACTAGGTATGGTACTCTACACTATAAGTTGTTACCAGGTATGGTACTCTACACTATCAGTTGTTACCAGGTATGGTACTCTACACTATAAGTTGTTACCAGGTACGGTACTCTACACTATCAGTTGTTACCAAGTATGGTACTCTACACTATAAGTTGTTACCAGGTATGGTACTCTACACTATCAGTTGTTACCAGGTATGGTACTCTACACTATCAGTTGTTACCAGGTACGGTACTCTACACTATAAGTTGTTACCAGGTATGGTACTCTACACTATCAGTTGTTACCAGGTATGGTACTCTACACTATAAATTGTTACCAGGTATGGTACTCTACACTATCAGTTGTTAAGTACCGGGTAAGGTACTCTACACTATCAGTTGTTACCAGGTATGGTACTCTACACTATAAGTTGTTACCAGGTATGGTACTCTACACTATAAGTTGTTACCAGGTATGGTACTCTACACTATCAGTTGTTAAGTACCGGGTAGGGTACTCTACACTATCAGTTGTTACCAGGTAGGGTACTCTACACTATCAGTTGTTACCAGGTATGGTACTCTACACTCTCAATTGTTACCAGGTATGGTACTCTACACTATCAGTTGTTACCAGGTATGGTACTCTACACTATCAGTTGTTACCAGGTATGGTACTCTACACTATCAGTTGTTACCAGGTATTGTACTCTACACTATCAGTTGTTACCAGGTATGGTACTCTACACTATCAGTTGTTACCAGGTATGGTACTCTACACTATAAGTTCTTAAGTACCTGGTATGGTACCCTACACTATCAGTTGTTAAGTACCGGGTATGGTACTCTATACTATCAGTTGTTACCAGGTATGGTACTCTACACTATTAGTTGTTAAGTACCAGGTTTGGTACTCTACACTATCAGTTGTTACCAGGTATGGTACTCTACACTATCAGTTGTTACCAGGTATTGTACTCTACACTATCAGTTGTTACCAGGTATGGTACTCTACACTATCAGTTGTTACCAGGTATGGTACTCTACACTATAAGTTCTTAAGTACCTGGTATGGTACCCTACACTATCAGTTGTTAAGTACCGGGTATTGTACTCTATACTATCAGTTGTTACCAGGTATGGTACTCTACACTATCAGTTGTTAAGTACCAGGTATGGTACTCTACACTATCAGTTGTTAAGTACCGGGTATGGTACTCTACACTATAAGTTGTTACCAGGTATGGTACTCTACACTATCAGTTGTTACCAGGTATGGTACTCTACACTATCAGTTGTTACCAAGTATGGTACTCTACAATATAAGTTGTCAAGTACCGGGTATGGTACTCTACACTATCAGTTGTTAAGTACCAGGTATGGTACTCTACACTATAAGTTGTTAAGTACCGGGTATGGTACTCTATACTATCAGTTGTTACCAGGTATGGTACTCTACACTATCAGTTGTTAAGTACCAGGTATGGTACTCTACACTATCAGTTGTTAAGTACCAGGTATGGTACTCTACACTATAAGTTGTTACCAGGTATGGTACTCTACACTATCAGTTGTTATCAGGTATGGTACTCTACACTATAAGTTGTTACCAGGTATGGTACTCTACATTATCAGTTGTTAAGTACCAGGTATGGTACTCTACACTATCAGTTGTTTCCAGGTATGGCACTCTACACTATCAGTTGTTACCAGGTATGGTACTCTACACTATCAGTTGTTACAAGGTATGGTACTCTACACTATCAGTTGTTAAGTACCGAGTATGGTACTCTACACTATCATTTGTTACCAGGTATGGTACTTTACACTATCAGTTGTTACCAGGTATGGTACTCTACACTATCAGTTGTTACCGGGTATGGTACTCTACACTATCAGTTGTTAAGTACCAGGTATGGTACTCTACACTATCAGTTGTTACCAGGTATTGTACTCTACACTATCAGTTGTTACCAGGTATGGTACTCTACACTATCAGTTGTTACCAGGTATGGTACTCTACACTATCAGTTGATAAGTACCAGATATGGTACTCTACACTATAAGTTGTTAAGTACCAGGTATGGTACTCTACACTATCAGTTGTTACCAGGTATGGTACTCTACACTTTAAGTTGTTACCAGGTATAGTACTCTATACTATAAGTTGTTACCAGGTATGGTACTCTACACTATAAGTTGTTACCAGGTATGGTACTCTACACTATAAGTTGTTACCAGGTATGGTACTCTATACTATAAGGTGTTTAGTACCAGGTATGGTACTCTATACTATCAGTTGTTACCAGGTATGGTACTCTACACTATCAGTTGTTACCAGGTATGGTACTCTACACTATCAGTTGTTACCGGGTATGGCACTCTACACTATCAGTTGTTAAGTACCAGGTATGGTACTCTACACTATCATTTGTTACCAGATATGGTACTCTACACTATCAGTTGTTACCAGGTATGGTACTCTACACTATCAGTTGTTACCGGGTATGGTACTCTACACTATCAGTTGTTAAGTACCAGGTATGGTACTCTACACTATCAGTTGTTACCAGGTATTGTACTCTACACTATCAGTTGTTACCAGGTACGGTACTCTACACTATCAGTTGTTACCAGGTATGGTACTCTACACTATCAGTTGTTAAGTACCAGGTATGGTACTCTACACTATCAGTTGTTAAGTACCGGGTATGGTACTCTACACTATCAGTTGTTAAGTACCGGGTATGGTACTCTACACTATCAGTTGTTACCAGGTATGGTACTCTACACTATAAGTTGTTACCAGGTATGGTACTCTACACTATAAGTTGTTACCAGGTATGGTACTCTACACTATCAGTTGTTACCAGGTATGGTACTCTACACTATAAGTTGTTACCAGGTATGGTACTCTACACTATCAGTTGATACCAGGTATGGTACTCTACACTATAAGTTGTTACCAGGTATGGTACTCTACACTATAAGTTGTTACCAGGTATGGTACTCTACACTATCAGTTGTTAAGTACCAGGTATGGTACTCTACACTATCAGTTGTTAAGTACCGGGTAGGGTACTCTACACTATCAGTTGTTACCAGGTATGGTACTCTACACTATCAGTTGTTACCAGGTATGGTACTCTACACTATAAGTTGTTACCAGGTATGGTACTCTACACTATCAGTTGTTACCAGGTATGGTACTCTACACTATAAGTTGTCAAGTACCGGGTATGGTACTCTACACTATCAGTTGTTAAGTACCAGGTATGGTACTCTACACTATAAGTTGTTAAGTACCGGGTATGGTACTCTATACTATCAGTTGTTACCAGGTATGGTACTCTACACTATCAGTTGTTAAGTACCAGGTATGGTACTCTACACTATCAGTTGTTAAGTACCAGGTATGGTACTCTACACTATAAGTTGTTAATAGGTATGGTACTCTACACTATCAGTTGTTATCAGGTATGGTACTCTACACTATAAGTTGTTACCAGGTATGGTACTCTACACTATCAGTTGTTAAGTACCAGGTATGGTACTCTACACTATCAGTTGTTACCAGGTATGGCACTCTACACTATCAGTTGTTACCAGGTATAATACTCTACACTATCAGTTGTTACCAGGTATGGTACTCTACACTATCAGTTGTTAAGTACCGAGTATGGTACTCTACACTATCAGTTGTTAAGTACCGAGTATGGTACTCTACACTATCAGTTGTTACCAGGTATGGTACTCTACACTATCAGTTGTTACCAGGTATGGTACTCTACACTATCAGTTGTTACCAGGTATGGTACTCTACACTATCAGTTGATAAGTACCAGATATGGTACTCTACACTATAAGTTGTTAAGTACCAGGTATGGTACTCTACACTATCAGTTGTTACCAGGTATGGTACTCTACACTATAAGTTGTTACCAGGTATGGTACTCTACACTATCAGTTGTTAAGTACCAGGTATGGTACTCTACACTATCAGTTGTTACCAGGTATGGTACTCTACACTATCAGTTGTTACCAGGTATGGTACTCTACACTATCAGTTGTTAAGTACCGGGTATGGTACTCTACACTATCAGTTGTTACCAGGTATGGTACTCTACACTATCAGTTGTTACCAGGTATGGTACTCTACACTATAAGTTGTTACCAGGTATGGTACTCTACACTATCAGTTGTTACCAGGTATGGTACTCTACACTATCAGTTGTTACCAGGTATGGTACTCTACACTATAAGTTGTTACCAGGTATGGTACTTTACACTATCAGTTGTTACCAGGTATGGTACTCTACACTATCAGTTGTTACCAGGTATGGTACTCTACACTATCAGTTGTTACCAGGTATGGTACTCTACACTATCAGTTGTTAAGTTGTTACCAGGTATGGTACTCTACACTATCAGTTGTTAAGTACCGGGTATGGTACTCTACACTATCAGTTGTTAAGTACCAGGTATGGTACTCTACACTATAAGTTGTTACCAGGTATGGTACTCTACACTATCAGTTGTTACCAGGTATGGTACTCTACACTATCAGTTGTTACCAGGTATGGTACTCTACACTATCAGTTGTTAAGTACCGGGTATGGTACTCTACACTATCAGTTGTTACCAGGTATGGTACTATATACTATAAGTTGTTACCAGGTATGGTACTCTACACTATAAGTTGTTAAGTTCCAGGTATGGTACTCTACACTATCAGTTGTTAAGTACCGGGTATGGTACTCTACACTATAAGTTGTTACCAGGTATGGTACTCTACACTATCAGTTGTTACCAGGTATGGTACTCTACACTATAAGTTGTTAAGTACCGGGTAGGGTACTCTACACTATCAGTTGTTAAGTACCGGGTATGGTACTCTACACTATCAGTTGTTACCAGGTATGGTACTCTATACTATAAGTTGTTACCAGGTATGGTACTCTACACTATAAGTTGTTACCAGGTATGGTACTCTACACTATCAGTTGTTACCAGGTATGGTACTCTACACTATCAGTTGTTAAGTACCAGGTATGGTACTCTACACTATCAGTTGTTAAGTACCGGGTATGGTACTCTACACTATCAGTTGTTACCAGGTATGGTACTCTACACTATAAGTTGTTACCAGGTATGGTACTCTACACTATCAGTTGTTACCAGGTATGGTACTCTACACTATCAGTTGTTAAGTACCAGGTATGGTACTCTACACTATCAGTTGTTAAGTACCAGGTATGGTACTCTACACTATCAGTTGTTACCAGGTATGGTACTTTACACTATCAGTTGTTACCAGGTACGGTACTCTACACTATAAGTTGTTACCAGGTATGGTACTCTACACTATCAGTTGTTACCAGGTATGGTACTCTACACTATCAGTTGTTACCAGGTATGGTACTCTACACTATCAGTTGTTAAGTACCAGGTATGGTACTCTACACTATCAGTTGTTACCAGGTACGGTACTCTACACTATAAGTTGTTACCCGGTATGGTACTCTACACTATCAGTTGTTACCAGGTATGGTACTCTACACTATAAGTTGTTACCAGGTATGGTACTCTAGACTATCAGTTGTTACCAGGTATGGTACTTTACACTATCAGTTGTTACCAGGTACGGCACTCTACACTATAAGTTGTTACCAGGTATGGTACTCTACACTATCAGTTGTTACCAGGTATGGTACTCTACACTATCAGTTGTTACCAGGTATGGTACTCTACACTATCAGTTGTTAAGTATCAGGTATGGTACTCTACACTATCAGTTGTTACCAGGAACGGTACTCTACACTATAAGTTGTTACCCGGTATGGTACTCTACACTATCAGTTGTTACCAGGTATGGTACTCTACACTATAAGTTGTTACCAGGTATGGTACTCTACATTATCAGTTGTTACCAGGTATGGTACTCTACACTATCAGTTGTTACCAGGTATGGTACTCTACACTATAAGTTGTTACCAGGTATGGTACTCTACACTATCAGTTGTTACCAGGTACGGTACTCTACACTATAAGTTGTTACCAGGTATGGTACTCTACACTATAAGTTGTTACTAGGTATGGTACTCTACACTATAAGTTGTTACCAGGTATGGTACTCTACACTATCAGTTGTTACCAGGTATGGTACTCTACACTATAAGTTGTTACCAGGTACGGTACTCTACACTATCAGTTGTTACCAAGTATGGTACTCTACACTATAAGTTGTTACCAGGTATGGTACTCTACACTATCAGTTGTTACCAGGTATGGTACTCTACACTATCAGTTGTTACCAGGTACGGTACTCTACACTATAAGTTGTTACCAGGTATGGTACTCTACACTATCAGTTGTTACCAGGTATGGTACTCTACACTATAAATTGTTACCAGGTATGGTACTCTACACTATCAGTTGTTAAGTACCGGGTAAGGTACTCTACACTATCAGTTGTTACCAGGTATGGTACTCTACACTATAAGTTGTTACCAGGTATGGTACTCTACACTATAAGTTGTTACCAGGTATGGTACTCTACACTATCAGTTGTTAAGTACCGGGTAGGGTACTCTACACTATCAGTTGTTACCAGGTAGGGTACTCTACACTATCAGTTGTTACCAGGTATGGTACTCTACACTCTCAATTGTTACCAGGTATGGTACTCTACACTATCAGTTGTTACCAGGTATGGTACTCTACACTATCAGTTGTTACCAGGTATGGTACTCTACACTATCAGTTGTTACCAGGTATTGTACTCTACACTATCAGTTGTTACCAGGTATGGTACTCTACACTATCAGTTGTTACCAGGTATGGTACTCTACACTATAAGTTCTTAAGTACCTGGTATGGTACCCTACACTATCAGTTGTTAAGTACCGGGTATGGTACTCTATACTATCAGTTGTTACCAGGTATGGTACTCTACACTATTAGTTGTTAAGTACCAGGTTTGGTACTCTACACTATAAGTTGTTACCAGGTATGGTACTCTACACTATCAGTTGTTAAGTACCGGGTAGGGTACTCTACACTATCAGTTGTTAAGTACCAGGTATTGTACTCTACACTATCAGTTGTTACCAGGTATGGTACTTTACACTATCAGTTGTTACCAGGTACGGTACTCTACACTATAAGTTGTTACCAGGTATGGTACTCTACACTATCAGTTGTTACCAGGTATGGTACTCTACACTATCAGTTGTTACCAGGTATGGTACTCTACACTATCATTTGTTACCAGGTAGGGTACTCTACACTATAAGTTGTCAAGTACCGGGTATGGTACTCTACACTATCAGTTGTTAAGTACCAGGTATGGTACTCTACACTATAAGTTGTTAAGTACCGGGTATTGTACTCTATACTATCAGTTGTTACCAGGTATGGTACTCTACACTATCAGTTGTTAAATACCAGGTATGGTACTCTACACTATAAGTTGTTAAGTACCAGGTATGGTACTCTACACTATCAGTTGTTACCAGGTATTGTACTCTACACTATCAGTTGTTACCAGGTATGGTACTCTACACTATAAGTTGTTACCAGGTATGGTACTCTACACTATCAGTTGTTAAGTACCAGGTATGGTACTCTACACTATCAGTTGTTAAGTACCGGGTATGGTACTCTACACTATAAGTTGTTACCAGGTATGGTACTCTACACTATCAGTTGTTACCAGGTATGGTACTCTACACTATCAGTTGTTACCAAGTATGGTACTCTACAATATAAGTTGTCAAGTACCGGGTATGGTACTCTACACTATCAGTTGTTACCAGGTATGGTACTCTACACTATAAGTTGTTACCAGGTATGGTACTCTACACTATAAGTTGTTACCAGGTATGGTACTCTACACTATCAGTTGTTAAGTACCGGGTAGGGTACTCTACACTATCAGTTGTTACCAGGTAGGGTACTCTACACTATCAGTTGTTACCAGGTATGGTACTCTACACTATCAGTTGTTACCAGGTATTGTACTCTACACTATCAGTTGTTAAGTACCAGGTATGGTACTCTACACTATAAGTTGTTAAGTACCGGGTATTGTACTCTATACTATCAGTTGTTACCAGGTATGGTACTCTACACTATCAGTTGTTAAGTACCAGGTTTGGTACTCTACACTATAAGTTGTTACCAGGTATGGTACTCTACACTATCAGTTGTTAAGTACCGGGTAGGGTACTCTACACTATCAGTTGTTAAGTACCAGGTATTGTACTCTACACTATCAGTTGTTACCAGGTATGGTACTTTACACTATCAGTTGTTACCAGGTACGGTACTCTACACTATAAGTTGTTACCAGGTATGGTACTCAACACTATCAGTTGTTACCAGGTATGGTACTCTACACTATCAGTTGTTACCAGGTATGGTACTCTACACTATAAGTTGTTACCAGGTATGGTACTCTACATTATCAGTTGTTACCAGGTACGGTACTCTACACTATAAGTTGTTACAAGGTATGGTACTCTACACTATCAGTTGTTACCAGGTATGGTACTCTACACTATAAGTTGTTACCAGGTATGGTACTCTACACTATCAGTTGTTACCAGGTACGGTACTCTACACTATAAGTTGTTACCAGGTATGGTACTCTACACTATAAGTTGTTACCAGGTATGGTACTCTACACTATCAGTTGTTACCAGGTATGGTACTCTACACTATAAGTTGTTACCAGGTATGGTACTCTACACTATCAGTTGTTACCAGGTATGGTACTCTACACTATCAGTTGTTAAGTACCGGGTAGGGTACTCTACACTATCAGTTGTTAAGTACCAGGTATGGTACTCTACACTTTCAGTTCTTAAGTACCGGGTATGGTACTCTACACTATCAGTTGTTATCAGGTATGGTACTCTACACTATAAGTTGTTACCAGGTAGGGTACTCTACACTATAAGTTGTCAAGTACCGGGTATGGTACTCTACACTATCAGTTGTTAAGTACCAGGTATGGTACTCTACACTATAAGTTGTTAAGTACCGGGTATTGTACTCTATACTATCAGTTGTTACCAGGTATGGTACTCTACACTATCAGTTGTTAAGTACCAGGTATGGTACTCTACACTATCAGTTGTTAAATACCAGGTATGGTACTCTACACTATAAGTTGTTAAGTACCAGGTATGGTACTCTACACTATCAGTTGTTACCAGGTATTGTACTCTACACTATCAGTTGTTACCAGGTATGGTACTCTACACTATAAGTTGTTACCAGGTATGGTACTCTACACTATCAGTTGTTAAGTACCAGGTATGGTACTCTACACTATCAGTTGTTAAGTACCGGGTATGGTACTCTACACTATAAGTTGTTACCAGGTATGGTACTCTACACTATCAGTTGTTACCAGGTATGGTACTCTACACTATCAGTTGTTACCAAGTATGGTACTCTACAATATAAGTTGTCAAGTACCGGGTATGGTACTCTACACTATCAGTTGTTAAGTACCAGGTATGGTACTCTACACTATAAGTTGTTAAGTACCGGGTATGGTACTCTATACTATCAGTTGTTACCAGGTATGGTACTCTACACTATCAGTTGTTAAGTACCAGGTATGGTACTCTACACTATCAGTTGTTAAGTACCAGGTATGGTACTCTACACTATAAGTTGTTACCAGGTATGGTACTCTACACTATCAGTTGTTATCAGGTATGGTACTCTACACTATAAGTTGTTACCAGGTATGGTACTCTACATTATCAGTTGTTAAGTACCAGGTATGGTACTCTACACTATCAGTTGTTTCCAGGTATGGCACTCTACACTATCAGTTGTTACCAGGTATGGTACTCTACACTATCAGTTGTTACAAGGTATGGTACTCTACACTATCAGTTGTTAAGTACCGAGTATGGTACTCTACACTATCATTTGTTACCAGGTATGGTACTTTACACTATCAGTTGTTACCAGGTATGGTACTCTACACTATCAGTTGTTACCGGGTATGGTACTCTACACTATCAGTTGTTAAGTACCAGGTATGGTACTCTACACTATCAGTTGTTACCAGGTATTGTACTCTACACTATCAGTTGTTACCAGGTATGGTACTCTACACTATCAGTTGTTACCAGGTATGGTACTCTACACTATCAGTTGATAAGTACCAGATATGGTACTCTACACTATAAGTTGTTAAGTACCAGGTATGGTACTCTACACTATCAGTTGTTACCAGGTATGGTACTCTACACTTTAAGTTGTTACCAGGTATAGTACTCTATACTATAAGTTGTTACCAGGTATGGTACTCTACACTATAAGTTGTTACCAGGTATGGTACTCTACACTATAAGTTGTTACCAGGTATGGTACTCTATACTATAAGGTGTTTAGTACCAGGTATGGTACTCTATACTATCAGTTGTTACCAGGTATGGTACTCTACACTATCAGTTGTTACCAGGTATGGTACTCTACACTATCAGTTGTTACCGGGTATGGCACTCTACACTATCAGTTGTTAAGTACCAGGTATGGTACTCTACACTATCATTTGTTACCAGATATGGTACTCTACACTATCAGTTGTTACCAGGTATGGTACTCTACACTATCAGTTGTTACCGGGTATGGTACTCTACACTATCAGTTGTTAAGTACCAGGTATGGTACTCTACACTATCAGTTGTTACCAGGTATTGTACTCTACACTATCAGTTGTTACCAGGTACGGTACTCTACACTATCAGTTGTTACCAGGTATGGTACTCTACACTATCAGTTGTTAAGTACCAGGTATGGTACTCTACACTATCAGTTGTTAAGTACCGGGTATGGTACTCTACACTATCAGTTGTTAAGTACCGGGTATGGTACTCTACACTATCAGTTGTTACCAGGTATGGTACTCTACACTATAAGTTGTTACCAGGTATGGTACTCTACACTATAAGTTGTTACCAGGTATGGTACTCTACACTATCAGTTGTTACCAGGTATGGTACTCTACACTATAAGTTGTTACCAGGTATGGTACTCTACACTATCAGTTGATACCAGGTATGGTACTCTACACTATAAGTTGTTACCAGGTATGGTACTCTACACTATAAGTTGTTACCAGGTATGGTACTCTACACTATCAGTTGTTAAGTACCAGGTATGGTACTCTACACTATCAGTTGTTAAGTACCGGGTAGGGTACTCTACACTATCAGTTGTTACCAGGTATGGTACTCTACACTATCAGTTGTTACCAGGTATGGTACTCTACACTATAAGTTGTTACCAGGTATGGTACTCTACACTATCAGTTGTTACCAGGTATGGTACTCTACACTATAAGTTGTCAAGTACCGGGTATGGTACTCTACACTATCAGTTGTTAAGTACCAGGTATGGTACTCTACACTATAAGTTGTTAAGTACCGGGTATGGTACTCTATACTATCAGTTGTTACCAGGTATGGTACTCTACACTATCAGTTGTTAAGTACCAGGTATGGTACTCTACACTATCAGTTGTTAAGTACCAGGTATGGTACTCTACACTATAAGTTGTTAATAGGTATGGTACTCTACACTATCAGTTGTTATCAGGTATGGTACTCTACACTATAAGTTGTTACCAGGTATGGTACTCTACACTATCAGTTGTTAAGTACCAGGTATGGTACTCTACACTATCAGTTGTTACCAGGTATGGCACTCTACACTATCAGTTGTTACCAGGTATAATACTCTACACTATCAGTTGTTACCAGGTATGGTACTCTACACTATCAGTTGTTAAGTACCGAGTATGGTACTCTACACTATCAGTTGTTAAGTACCGAGTATGGTACTCTACACTATCAGTTGTTACCAGGTATGGTACTCTACACTATCAGTTGTTACCAGGTATGGTACTCTACACTATCAGTTGTTACCAGGTATGGTACTCTACACTATCAGTTGATAAGTACCAGATATGGTACTCTACACTATAAGTTGTTAAGTACCAGGTATGGTACTCTACACTATCAGTTGTTACCAGGTATGGTACTCTACACTATAAGTTGTTACCAGGTATGGTACTCTACACTATCAGTTGTTAAGTACCAGGTATGGTACTCTACACTATCAGTTGTTACCAGGTATGGTACTCTACACTATCAGTTGTTACCAGGTATGGTACTCTACACTATCAGTTGTTAAGTACCGGGTATGGTACTCTACACTATCTGTTGTTACCAGGTATGGTACTCTACACTATCAGTTGTTACCAGGTATGGTACTCTACACTATAAGTTGTTACCAGGTATGGTACTCTACACTATCAGTTGTTACCAGGTATGGTACTCTACACTATCAGTTGTTACCAGGTATGGTACTCTACACTATAAGTTGTTACCAGGTATGGTACTTTACACTATCAGTTGTTACCAGGTATGGTACTCTACACTATCAGTTGTTACCAGGTATGGTACTCTACACTATCAGTTGTTACCAGGTATGGTACTCTACACTATCAGTTGTTAAGTTGTTACCAGGTATGGTACTCTACACTATCAGTTGTTAAGTACCGGGTATGGTACTCTACACTATCAGTTGTTAAGTACCAGGTATGGTACTCTACACTATAAGTTGTTACCAGGTATGGTACTCTACACTATCAGTTGTTACCAGGTATGGTACTCTACACTATCAGTTGTTACCAGGTATGGTACTCTACACTATCAGTTGTTAAGTACCGGGTATGGTACTCTACACTATCAGTTGTTACCAGGTATGGTACTATATACTATAAGTTGTTACCAGGTATGGTACTCTACACTATAAGTTGTTAAGTTCCAGGTATGGTACTCTACACTATCAGTTGTTAAGTACCGGGTATGGTACTCTACACTATAAGTTGTTACCAGGTATGGTACTCTACACTATCAGTTGTTACCAGGTATGGTACTCTACACTATAAGTTGTTAAGTACCGGGTAGGGTACTCTACACTATCAGTTGTTAAGTACCGGGTATGGTACTCTACACTATCAGTTGTTACCAGGTATGGTACTCTATACTATAAGTTGTTACCAGGTATGGTACTCTACACTATAAGTTGTTACCAGGTATGGAACTCTATACTATAAGTTGTTACCAGGTATGGTACTCTACACTATCAGTTGTTAAGTACCAGGTATGGTACTCTACACTATCAGTTGTTAAGTACCGGGTATGGTACTCTACACTATCAGTTGTTACCAGGTATGGTACTCTACACTATATGTTGTTACCAGGTATGGTACTCTACACTATAAGTTGTTACCAGGTATGGTACTCTACACTATCAGTTGTTACCAGGTATGGTACTCTACACTATCAGTTGTTAAGTACCAGGTATGGTACTCTACACTATCAGTTGTTAAGTACCGGGTATGGTACTCTACACTATCAGTTGTTACCAGGTATGGTACTCTACACTATAAGTTGTTACCAGGTATGGTACTCTACACTATCAGTTGTTACCAGGTATGGTACTCTACACTATCAGTTGTTAAGTACCAGGTATGGTACTCTACACTATCAGTTGTTAAGTACCAGGTATGGTACTCTACACTATCAGTTGTTACCAGGTATGGTACTTTACACTATCAGTTGTTACCAGGTACGGTACTCTACACTATAAGTTGTTACCAGGTATGGTACTCTACACTATCAGTTGTTACCAGGTATGGTACTCTACACTATCAGTTGTTACCAGGTATGGTACTCTACACTATCAGTTGTTAAGTACCAGGTATGGTACTCTACACTATCAGTTGTTACCAGGTACGGTACTCTACACTATAAGTTGTTACCCGGTATGGTACTCTACACTATCAGTTGTTACCAGGTATGGTACTCTACACTATAAGTTGTTACCAGGTATGGTACTCTAGACTATCAGTTGTTACCAGGTATGGTACTTTACACTATCAGTTGTTACCAGGTACGGCACTCTACACTATAAGTTGTTACCAGGTATGGTACTCTACACTATCAGTTGTTACCAGGTATGGTACTCTACACTATCAGTTGTTACCAGGTATGGTACTCTACACTATCAGTTGTTAAGTATCAGGTATGGTACTCTACACTATCAGTTGTTACCAGGAACGGTACTCTACACTATAAGTTGTTACCCGGTATGGTACTCTACACTATCAGTTGTTACCAGGTATGGTACTCTACACTATAAGTTGTTACCAGGTATGGTACTCTACATTATCAGTTGTTACCAGGTATGGTACTCTACACTATCAGTTGTTACCAGGTATGGTACTCTACACTATAAGTTGTTACCAGGTATGGTACTCTACACTATCAGTTGTTACCAGGTACGGTACTCTACACTATAAGTTGTTACCAGGTATGGTACTCTACACTATAAGTTGTTACTAGGTATGGTACTCTACACTATAAGTTGTTACCAGGTATGGTACTCTACACTATCAGTTGTTACCAGGTATGGTACTCTACACTATAAGTTGTTACCAGGTACGGTACTCTACACTATCAGTTGTTACCAAGTATGGTACTCTACACTATAAGTTGTTACCAGGTATGGTACTCTACACTATCAGTTGTTACCAGGTATGGTACTCTACACTATCAGTTGTTACCAGGTACGGTACTCTACACTATAAGTTGTTACCAGGTATGGTACTCTACACTATCAGTTGTTACCAGGTATGGTACTCTACACTATAAATTGTTACCAGGTATGGTACTCTACACTATCAGTTGTTAAGTACCGGGTAAGGTACTCTACACTATCAGTTGTTACCAGGTATGGTACTCTACACTATAAGTTGTTACCAGGTATGGTACTCTACACTATAAGTTGTTACCAGGTATGGTACTCTACACTATCAGTTGTTAAGTACCGGGTAGGGTACTCTACACTATCAGTTGTTACCAGGTAGGGTACTCTACACTATCAGTTGTTACCAGGTATGGTACTCTACACTCTCAATTGTTACCAGGTATGGTACTCTACACTATCAGTTGTTACCAGGTATGGTACTCTACACTATCAGTTGTTACCAGGTATGGTACTCTACACTATCAGTTGTTACCAGGTATTGTACTCTACACTATCAGTTGTTACCAGGTATGGTACTCTACACTATCAGTTGTTACCAGGTATGGTACTCTACACTATAAGTTCTTAAGTACCTGGTATGGTACCCTACACTATCAGTTGTTAAGTACCGGGTATGGTACTCTATACTATCAGTTGTTACCAGGTATGGTACTCTACACTATTAGTTGTTAAGTACCAGGTTTGGTACTCTACACTATAAGTTGTTACCAGGTATGGTACTCTACACTATCAGTTGTTAAGTACCGGGTAGGGTACTCTACACTATCAGTTGTTAAGTACCAGGTATTGTACTCTACACTATCAGTTGTTACCAGGTATGGTACTTTACACTATCAGTTGTTACCAGGTACGGTACTCTACACTATAAGTTGTTACCAGGTATGGTACTCTACACTATCAGTTGTTACCAGGTATGGTACTCTACACTATCAGTTGTTACCAGGTATGGTACTCTACACTATCATTTGTTACCAGGTAGGGTACTCTACACTATAAGTTGTCAAGTACCGGGTATGGTACTCTACACTATCAGTTGTTAAGTACCAGGTATGGTACTCTACACTATAAGTTGTTAAGTACCGGGTATTGTACTCTATACTATCAGTTGTTACCAGGTATGGTACTCTACACTATCAGTTGTTAAATACCAGGTATGGTACTCTACACTATAAGTTGTTAAGTACCAGGTATGGTACTCTACACTATCAGTTGTTACCAGGTATTGTACTCTACACTATCAGTTGTTACCAGGTATGGTACTCTACACTATAAGTTGTTACCAGGTATGGTACTCTACACTATCAGTTGTTAAGTACCAGGTATGGTACTCTACACTATCAGTTGTTAAGTACCGGGTATGGTACTCTACACTATAAGTTGTTACCAGGTATGGTACTCTACACTATCAGTTGTTACCAGGTATGGTACTCTACACTATCAGTTGTTACCAAGTATGGTACTCTACAATATAAGTTGTCAAGTACCGGGTATGGTACTCTACACTATCAGTTGTTACCAGGTATGGTACTCTACACTATAAGTTGTTACCAGGTATGGTACTCTACACTATAAGTTGTTACCAGGTATGGTACTCTACACTATCAGTTGTTAAGTACCGGGTAGGGTACTCTACACTATCAGTTGTTACCAGGTAGGGTACTCTACACTATCAGTTGTTACCAGGTATGGTACTCTACACTATCAGTTGTTACCAGGTATTGTACTCTACACTATCAGTTGTTAAGTACCAGGTATGGTACTCTACACTATAAGTTGTTAAGTACCGGGTATTGTACTCTATACTATCAGTTGTTACCAGGTATGGTACTCTACACTATCAGTTGTTAAGTACCAGGTTTGGTACTCTACACTATAAGTTGTTACCAGGTATGGTACTCTACACTATCAGTTGTTAAGTACCGGGTAGGGTACTCTACACTATCAGTTGTTAAGTACCAGGTATTGTACTCTACACTATCAGTTGTTACCAGGTATGGTACTTTACACTATCAGTTGTTACCAGGTACGGTACTCTACACTATAAGTTGTTACCAGGTATGGTACTCAACACTATCAGTTGTTACCAGGTATGGTACTCTACACTATCAGTTGTTACCAGGTATGGTACTCTACACTATAAGTTGTTACCAGGTATGGTACTCTACATTATCAGTTGTTACCAGGTACGGTACTCTACACTATAAGTTGTTACAAGGTATGGTACTCTACACTATCAGTTGTTACCAGGTATGGTACTCTACACTATAAGTTGTTACCAGGTATGGTACTCTACACTATCAGTTGTTACCAGGTACGGTACTCTACACTATAAGTTGTTACCAGGTATGGTACTCTACACTATAAGTTGTTACCAGGTATGGTACTCTACACTATCAGTTGTTACCAGGTATGGTACTCTACACTATAAGTTGTTACCAGGTATGGTACTCTACACTATCAGTTGTTACCAGGTATGGTACTCTACACTATCAGTTGTTAAGTACCGGGTAGGGTACTCTACACTATCAGTTGTTAAGTACCAGGTATGGTACTCTACACTTTCAGTTCTTAAGTACCGGGTATGGTACTCTACACTATCAGTTGTTATCAGGTATGGTACTCTACACTATAAGTTGTTACCAGGTAGGGTACTCTACACTATAAGTTGTCAAGTACCGGGTATGGTACTCTACACTTCAGTTGTTAAGTACCAGGTATGGTACTCTACACTATAAGTTGTTAAGTACCGGGTATTGTACTCTATACTATCAGTTGTTACCAGGTATGGTACTCTACACTATCAGTTGTTAAGTACCAGGTATGGTACTCTACACTATCAGTTGTTAAATACCAGGTATGGTACTCTACACTATAAGTTGTTAAGTACCAGGTATGGTACTCTACACTATCAGTTGTTACCAGGTATTGTACTCTACACTATCAGTTGTTACCAGGTATGGTACTCTACACTATAAGTTGTTACCAGGTATGGTACTCTACACTATCAGTTGTTAAGTACCAGGTATGGTACTCTACACTATCAGTTGTTAAGTACCGGGTATGGTACTCTACACTATAAGTTGTTACCAGGTATGGTACTCTACACTATCAGTTGTTACCAGGTATGGTACTCTACACTATCAGTTGTTACCAAGTATGGTACTCTACAATATAAGTTGTCAAGTACCGGGTATGGTACTCTACACTATCAGTTGTTAAGTACCAGGTATGGTACTCTACACTATAAGTTGTTAAGTACCGGGTATGGTACTCTATACTATCAGTTGTTACCAGGTATGGTACTCTACACTATCAGTTGTTAAGTACCAGGTATGGTACTCTACACTATCAGTTGTTAAGTACCAGGTATGGTACTCTACACTATAAGTTGTTACCAGGTATGGTACTCTACACTATCAGTTGTTATCAGGTATGGTACTCTACACTATAAGTTGTTACCAGGTATGGTACTCTACACTATCAGTTGTTAAGTACAAGGTATGGTACTCTACACTATCAGTTGTTACCAGGTATGGCACTCTACACTATCAGTTGTTACCAGGTATGGTACTCTACACTATCAGTTGTTACAAGGTATGGTACTCTACACTATCAGTTGTTAAGTACCGAGTATGGTACTCTACACTATCATTTGTTACCAGGTATGGTACTCTACACTATCAGTTGTTACCAGGTATGGTACTCTACACTATCAGTTGTTACCGGGTATGGTACTCTACACTATCAGTTGTTAAGTACCAGGTATGGTACTCTACAATATCAGTTGTTACCAAGTATTGTACTCTACACTATCAGTTGTTACCAGGTATGGTACTCTACACTATCAGTTGTTACCAGGTATGGTACTCTACACTATCAGTTGATAAGTACCAGATATGGTACTCTACACTATAAGTTGTTAAGTACCAGGTATGGTACTCTACACTATCAGTTGTTACCAGGTATGGTACTAAACACTTTAAGTTGTTACCAGGTATAGTACTCTATACTATAAGTTGTTACCAGGTATGGTACTCTACACTATAAGTTGTTACCAGGTATGGTACTCTACACTATAAGTTGTTACTAGGTATGGTACTCTATACTATAAGGTGTTTAGTACCAGGTATGGTACTCTATACTATCAGTTGTTACCAGGTATGGTACTCTACACTATCAGTTGTTACCAGGTATGGTACTCTACACTATCAGTTGTTACCGGGTATGGCACTCTACACTATCAGTTGTTAAGTACCAGGTATGGTACTCTACACTATCATTTGTTACCAGGTATTGTACTCTACACTATCAGTTGTTACCAGGTATGGTACTCTACACTATCAGTTGTTACCGGGTATGGTACTCTACACTATCAGTTGTTAAGTACCAGGTATGGTACTCTACACTATCAGTTGTTACCAGGTATTGTACTCTACACTATCAGTTGTTACCAGGTATGGTACTCTACACTATCAGTTGTTACCAGGTATGGTACTCTACACTATCAGTTGTTAAGTACCAGGTATGGTACTCTACACTATCAGTTGTTAAGTACCGGGTATGGTACTCTACACTATCAGTTGTTAAGTACCGGGTATGGTACTCTACACTATCAGTTGTTACAAGGTATGGTACTCTACACTATAAGTTGTTACCAGGTATGGTACTCTACACTATCAGTTGTTACCAGGTATGGTACTCTACACTATAAGTTGTTACCAGGTATGGTACTCTACACTATAAGTTGTTACCAGGTATGGTACTCTACACTATAAGTTGTTACCAGGTATGGTACTCTACACTATAAGTTGTTACCAGGTATGGTACTCTACACTATCAGTTGTTAAGTACCAGGTATGGTACTCTACACTATCAGTTGTTAAGTACCAGGTATGGTACTCTACACTATCAGTTGTTAAGTACCGGGTAGGGTACTCTACACTATCAGTTGTTACCAGGTATGGTACTCTACACTATCAGTTGTTACCAGGTATGGTACTCTACACTATAAGTTGTTACCAGGTATGGTACTCTACACTATCAGTTGTTACCAGGTATGGTACTCTACACTATCAGTTGTTAAGTATCAGGTATGGTACTATACACTATCAGTTGTTACCAGGTACGGTACTCTACACTATAAGTTGTTACCCGGTATGGTACTCTACACTATCAGTTGTTACCAGGTATGGTACTCTACACTATCAGTTGTTACCAGGTACGGTACTCTACACTATAAGTTGTTACCCGGTATGGTACTCTACACTATCAGTTGTTACCAGGTATGGTACTCTGCACTATAAGTTGTTACCAGGTATGGTACTCTACATTATCAGTTGTTACCAGGTACGGTACTCTACACTATAAGTTGTTACCAGGTATGGTACTCTACACTATCAGTTGTTACCAGGTATGGTACTCTACACTATCAGTTGTTACCAGGTATGGTACTCTACACTATCAGTTGTTACCAGGTACGGTACTCTACACTATAAGTTGTTACCAGGTATGGTACTCTACACTATAAGTTGTTACCAGGTAGGGTACTCTACACTATCAGTTGTTACCAGGTAGGGTACTCTACACTATCAGTTGTTACCAGGTATGGTACTCTACACTATCAGTTGTTACCAGGTATGGTACTCTACACTATCAGTTGTTAAGTACCAGGTATGGTACTCTACACTATCAGTTGTTAAGTACCGGGTATTGTACTCTACACTATCAGTTGTTACCAGGTATGGTACTCTACACTATAAGTTGTTACCAGGTATGGTACTCTACACTATAAGTTGTTACCTGGTATGGTACTCTACACTATCAGTTGTTACCAGGTATGGTACTCTACACTATCAGTTGTTAAGTACCAGGTATGGTACTCTACACTATCAGTTGTTAAGTACCGGGTATGGTACTCTACACTATCAGTTGTTACCAGGTATGGTACTCTACACTATCAGTTGTTACCAGGTACGGTACTCTACACTATAAGTTGTTACCAGGTATGGTACTCTACACTATCAGTTGTTACCAGGTATGGTACTCTACACTATAAATTGTTACCAGGTATGGTACTCTACACTATCAGTTGTTAAGTACCGGGTAAGGTACTCTACACTATCAGTTGTTACCAGGTATGGTACTCTACACTATAAGTTGTTACCAGGTATGGTACTCTACACTATAAGTTGTTACCAGGTATGGTACTCTACACTATCAGTTGTTAAGTACCGGGTAGGGTACTCTACACTATCAGTTGTTACCAGGTAGGGTACTCTACACTATCAGTTGTTACCAGGTATGGTACTCTACACTCTCAATTGTTACCAGGTATGGTACTCTACACTATCAGTTGTTACCAGGTATGGTACTCTACACTATCAGTTGTTACCAGGTATGGTACTCTACACTATCAGTTGTTACCAGGTATTGTACTCTACACTATCAGTTGTTACCAGGTATGGTACTCTACACTATCAGTTGTTACCAGGTATGGTACTCTACACTATAAGTTCTTAAGTACCTGGTATGGTACCCTACACTATCAGTTGTTAAGTACCGGGTATGGTACTCTATACTATCAGTTGTTACCAGGTATGGTACTCTACACTATTAGTTGTTAAGTACCAGGTTTGGTACTCTACACTATAAGTTGTTACCAGGTATGGTACTCTACACTATCAGTTGTTAAGTACCGGGTAGGGTACTCTACACTATCAGTTGTTAAGTACCAGGTATTGTACTCTACACTATCAGTTGTTACCAGGTATGGTACTTTACACTATCAGTTGTTACCAGGTACGGTACTCTACACTATAAGTTGTTACCAGGTATGGTACTCTACACTATCAGTTGTTACCAGGTATGGTACTCTACACTATCAGTTGTTACCAGGTATGGTACTCTACACTATCAGTTGTTACCAGGTAGGGTACTCTACACTATAAGTTGTCAAGTACCGGGTATGGTACTCTACACTATCAGTTGTTAAGTACCAGGTATGGTACTCTACACTATAAGTTGTTAAGTACCGGGTATTGTACTCTATACTATCAGTTGTTACCAGGTATGGTACTCTACACTATCAGTTGTTAAGTACCAGGTATGGTACTCTACACTATCAGTTGTTAAATACCAGGTATGGTACTCTACACTATAAGTTGTTAAGTACCAGGTATGGTACTCTACACTATCAGTTGTTACCAGGTATTGTACTCTACACTATCAGTTGTTACCAGGTATGGTACTCTACACTATAAGTTGTTACCAGGTATGGTACTCTACACTATCAGTTGTTAAGTACCAGGTATGGTACTCTACACTATCAGTTGTTAAGTACCGGGTATGGTACTCTACACTATAAGTTGTTACCAGGTATGGTACTCTACACTATCAGTTGTTACCAGGTATGGTACTCTACACTATCAGTTGTTACCAAGTATGGTACTCTACAATATAAGTTGTCAAGTACCGGGTATGGTACTCTACACTATCAGTTGTTAAGTACCAGGTATGGTACTCTACACTATAAGTTGTTAAGTACCGGGTATGGTACTCTATACTATCAGTTGTTACCAGGTATGGTACTCGACACTATCAGTTGTTACCAGGTATGGTACTCTACACTATCAGTTGATAAGTACCAGATATGGTACTCTACTCTATAAGTTGTTAAGTACCAGGTATGGTACTCTACACTATCAGTTGTTACCAGGTATGGTACTCTACACTTTAAGTTGTTACCAGGTATAGTACTCTATACTATAAGTTGTTACCAGGTATGGTACTCTACACTATAAGTTGTTACCAGGTATGGTACTCTACACTATAAGTTGTTACCAGGTATGGTACTCTATACTATAAGGTGTTTAGTACCAGGTATGGTACTCTATACTATCAGTTGTTACCAGGTATGGTACTCTACACTATCAGTTGTTACCAGGTATGGTACTCTACACTATCAGTTGTTACCGGGTATGGCACTCTACACTATCAGTTGTTAAGTACCAGGTATGGTACTCTACACTATCATTTGTTACCAGGTATGGTACTCTACACTATCAGTTGTTACCAGGTATGGTACTCTACACTATCAGTTGTTACCGGGTATGGTACTCTACACTATCAGTTGTTAAGTACCAGGTATGGTACTCTACACTATCAGTTGTTACCAGGTATTGTACTCTACACTATCAGTTGTTACTAGGTATGGTACTCTACACTATCAGTTGTTACCAGGTATGGTACTCTACACTATCAGTTGTTAAGTACCAGGTATGGTACTCTACACTATCAGTTGTTAAGTACCGGGTATGGTACTCTACACTATCAGTTGTTAGGTACCGGGTATGGTACTCTACACTATCAGTTGTTACCAGGTATGGTACTCTACACTATAAGTTGTTACCAGGTATGGTACTCTACACTATAAGTTGTTACCAGGTATGGTACTCTACACTATCAGTTGTTACCAGGTATGGTACTCTACACTATAAGTTGTTACCAGGTATGGTACTCTACACTATCAGTTGTTACCAGGTATGGTACTCTACACTATAAGTTATTACCAGGTATGGTACTCTACACTATAAGTTGTTACCAGGTATGGTACTCTACACTATCAGTTGTTAAGTACCAGGTATGGTACTCTACACTATCAGTTGTTAAGTACCGGGTAGGGTACTCTACACTATCAGTTGTTACCAGGTATGGTACTCTACACTATCAGTTGTTACCAGGTATGGTACTCTACACTATAAGTTGTTACCAGGTATGGTACTCTACACTATCAGTTGTTACCAGGTATGGTACTCTACACTATAAGTTGTCAAGTACCGGGTATGGTACTCTACACTATCAGTTGTTAAGTACCAGGTATGGTACTCTACACTATAAGTTGTTAAGTACCGGGTATGGTACTCTATACTATCAGTTGTTACCAGGTATGGTACTCTACACTATCAGTTGTTAAGTACCAGGTATGGTACTCTACACTATCAGTTGTTAAGTACCAGGTATGGTACTCTACACTATAAGTTGTTAATAGGTATGGTACTCTACACTATCAGTTGTTATCAGGTATGGTACTCTACACTATAAGTTGTTACCAGGTATGGTACTCTACACTATCAGTTGTTAAGTACCAGGTATGGTACTCTACACTATCAGTTGTTACCAGGTATGGCACTCTACACTATCAGTTGTTACCAGGTATGGTACTCTACACTATCAGTTGTTACCAGGTATGGTACTCTACACTATCAGTTGTTAAGTACCGAGTATGGTACTCTACACTATCAGTTGTTAAGTACCGAGTATGGTACTCTACACTATCAGTTGTTACCAGGTATGGTACTCTACACTATCAGTTGTTACCAGGTATGGTACTCTACACTATCAGTTGTTACCAGGTATGGTACTCTACACTATCAGTTGATAAGTACCAGATATGGTACTCTACACTATAAGTTGTTAAGTACCAGGTATGGTACTCTACACTATCAGTTGTTACCAGGTATGGTACTCTACACTTTAAGTTGTTACCAGGTATAGTACTCTATACTATAAGTTGTTACCAGGTATGGTACTCTACACTATAAGTTGTTACCAGGTATGGTACTCTACACTATAAGTTGTTACCAGGTATGGTACTCTATACTATAAGGTGTTTAGTACCAGGTATGGTACTCTATACTATCAGTTGTTACCAGGTATGGTACTCTACACTATCAGTTGTTAAGTACCGAGTATGGTACTCTACACTATCAGTTGTTAAGTACCGAGTATGGTACTCTACACTATCAGTTGTTACCAGGTATGGTACTCTACACTATCAGTTGTTACCAGGTATGGTACTCTACACTATCAGTTGTTACCAGGTATGGTACTCTACACTATCAGTTGATAAGTACCAGATATGGTACTCTACACTATAAGTTGTTAAGTACCAGGTATGGTACTCTACACTATCAGTTGTTACCAGGTATGGTACTCTACACTATAAGTTGTTACCAGGTATGGTACTCTACACTATCAGTTGTTAAGTACCAGGTATGGTACTCTACACTATCAGTTGTTACCAGGTATGGTACTCTACACTATCAGTTGTTACCAGGTATGGTACTCTACACTATCAGTTGTTAAGTACCGGGTATGGTACTCTACACTATCAGTTGTTACCAGGTATGGTACTCTACACTATCAGTTGTTACCAGGTATGGTACTCTACACTATAAGTTGTTACCAGGTATGGTACTCTACACTATAAGTTGTTACCAGGTATGGTACTCTACACTATCAGTTGTTACCAGGTATGGTACTCTACACTATAAGTTGTTACCAGGAATGGTACTTTACACTATCAGTTGTTACCAGGTATGGTACTCTACACTATCAGTTGTTACCAGGTATGGTACTCTACACTATAAGTTGTTAAGTACCAGGTATGGTACTCTACACTATCAGTTGTTAAGTACCAGGTATGGTACTCTACACTATAAGTTGTTACCAGGTATGGTACTCTACACTATAAGTTGTTACCAGGTATGGTACTCTACACTATCAGTTGTTAAGTACCGGGTATGGTACTCTACACTATCAGTTGTTAAGTACCAGGTATGGTACTCTACACTATAAGTTGTTACCAGGTATGGTACTCTACACTATCAGTTGTTACCAGGTATGGTACTCTACACTATCAGTTGTTACCAGGTATGGTACTCTACACTATCAGTTGTTAAGTACCGGGTATGGTACTCTACACTATCAGTTGTTACCAGGTATGGTACTATATACTATAAGTTGTTACCAGGTATGGTACTCTACACTATAAGTTGTTAAGTACCAGGTATGGTACTCTACACTATCAGTTGTTAAGTACCGGGTATGGTACTCTACACTATAAGTTGTTACCAGGTATGGTACTCTACACTATCAGTTGTTACCAGGTATGGTACTCTACACTATAAGTTGTTAAGTACCGGGTAGGGTACTCTACACTATCAGTTGTTAAGTACCGGGTATGGTACTCTACACTATCAGTTGTTACCAGGTATGGTACTCTATACTATAAGTTGTTACCAGGTATGGTACTCTACACTATAAGTTGTTACCAGGTATGGAACTCTATACTATAAGTTGTTACCAGGTATGGTACTCTACACTATCAGTTGTTAAGTACCAGGTATGGTACTCTACACTATCAGTTGTTACCAGGTATGGTACTCTACACTATAAGTTGTTACCAGGTATGGTACTCTAGACTATCAGTTGTTACCAGGTATGGTACTTTACACTATCAGTTGTTACCAGGTACGGCACTCTACACTATAAGTTGTTACCAGGTATGGTACTCTACACTATCAGTTGTTACCAGGTATGGTACTCTACACTATCAGTTGTTACCAGGTATGGTACTCTACACTATCAGTTGTTAAGTATCAGGTATGGTACTCTACACTATCAGTTGTTAAGTATCAGGTATGGTACTCTACACTATCAGTTGTTACCAGGAACGGTACTCTACACTATAAGTTGTTACCCGGTATGGTACTCTACACTATCAGTTGTTACCAGGTATGGTACTCTACACTATAAGTTGTTACCAGGTATGGTACTCTACATTATCAGTAGTTACCAGGTACGGTACTCTACACTATAAGTTGTTACAAGGTATGGTACTCTACACTATCAGTTGTTACCAGGTATGGTACTCTACACTATAAGTTGTTACCAGGTATGGTACTCTACACTATCAGTTGTTACCAGGTACGGTACTCTACACTATAAGTTGTTACCAGGTATGGTACTCTACACTATAAGTTGTTACCAGGTATGGTACTCTACACTATCAGTTGTTACCAGGTATGGTACTCTACACTATAAGTTGTTACCAGGTATGGTACTCTACACTATCAGTTGTTACCAGGTATGGTACTCTACACTATCAGTTGTTAAGTACCGGGTAGGGTACTCTACACTATCAGTTGTTAAGTACCAGGTATGGTACTCTACACTTTCAGTTGTTAAGTACCGGGTATGGTACTCTACACTATCAGTTGTTATCAGGTATGGTACTCTACACTATAAGTTGTTACCAGGTAGGGTACTCTACACTATCAGTTGTTACCAGGTAGGGTACTCTACACTATCAGTTGTTACCAGGTATGGTACTCTACACTATCAGTTGTTACCAGGTATGGTACTCTACACTATCAGTTGTTAAGTACCAGGTATGGTACTCTACACTATCAGTTGTTAAGTACCGGGTATTGTACTCTACACTATCAGTTGTTACCAGGTATGGTACTCTACACTATAAGTTGTTACCAGGTATGGTACTCTACACTATAAGTTGTTACCTGGTATGGTACTCTACACTATCAGTTGTTACCAGGTATGGTACTCTACACTATCAGTTGTTAAGTACCAGGTATGGTACTCTACACTATCAGTTGTTAAGTACCGGGTATGGTACTCTACACTATCAGTTGTTACCAGGTATGGTACTCTACACTATCAGTTGTTACCAGGTACGGTACTCTACACTATCAGTTGTTACCAGGTATGGTACTCTACACTATAAATTGTTACCAGGTATGGTACTCTACACTATCAGTTGTTAAGTACCGGGTAAGGTACTCTACACTATCAGTTGTTACCAGGTATGGTACTCTACACTATAAGTTGTTACAAGGTATGGTACTCTACACTATCAGTTGTTAAGTACCGGGTAGGGTACTCTACACTATCAGTTGTTACCAGGTAGGGTACTCTACACTATCAGTTGTTACCAGGTATGGTACTCTACACTCTCAATTGTTACCAGGTATGGTACTCTACACTATCAGTTGTTACCAGGTATGGTACTCTACACTATCAGTTGTTACCAGGTATGGTACTCTACACTATCAGTTGTTACCAGGTATTGTACTCTACAATATCAGTTGTTACCAGGTATGGTACTCTACACTATCAGTTGTTACCAGGTATGGTACTCTACACTATAAGTTCTTAAGTACCGGGTATGGTACCCTACACTATCAGTTGTTAAGTACCGGGTATGGTACTCTATACTATCAGTTGTTACCAGGTATGGTACTCTACACTATCAGTTGTTAAGTACCAGGTTTGGTACTCTACACTATAAGTTGTTACCAGGTATGGTACTCTACACTATCAGTTGTTAAGTACCGGGTAGGGTACTCTACACTATCAGTTGTTAAGTACCAGGTATTGTACTCTACACTATCAGTTGTTACCAGGTATGGTACTTTACACTATCAGTTGTTACCAGGTACGGTACTCTACACTATAAGTTGTTACCAGGTATGGTACTCAACACTATCAGTTGTTACCAGGTATGGTACTCTACACTATCAGTTGTTACCAGGTATGGTACTCTACACTATAAGTTGTTACCAGGTATGGTACTCTACATTATCAGTTGTTACCAGGTACGGTACTCTACACTATAAGTTGTTACAAGGTATGGTACTCTACACTATCAGTTGTTACCAGGTATGGTACTCTACACTATAAGTTGTTACCAGGTATGGTACTCTACACTATCAGTTGTTACCAGGTACGGTACTCTACACTATAAGTTGTTACCAGGTATGGTACTCTACACTATAAGTTGTTACCAGGTATGGTACTCTACACTATCAGTTGTTACCAGGTATGGTACTCTACACTATAAGTTGTTACCAGGTATGGTACTCTACACTATCAGTTGTTACCAGGTATGGTACTCTACACTATCAGTTGTTAAGTACCGGGTAGGGTACTCTACACTATCAGTTGTTAAGTACCAGGTATGGTACTCTACACTTTCAGTTCTTAAGTACCGGGTATGGTACTCTACACTATCAGTTGTTATCAGGTATGGTACTCTACACTATAAGTTGTTACCAGGTAGGGTACTCTACACTATAAGTTGTCAAGTACCGGGTATGGTACTCTACACTATCAGTTGTTAAGTACCAGGTATGGTACTCTACACTATAAGTTGTTAAGTACCGGGTATTGTACTCTATACTATCAGTTGTTACCAGGTATGGTACTCTACACTATCAGTTGTTAAGTACCAGGTATGGTACTCTACACTATCAGTTGTTAAATACCAGGTATGGTACTCTACACTATAAGTTGTTAAGTACCAGGTATGGTACTCTACACTATCAGTTGTTACCAGGTATTGTACTCTACACTATCAGTTGTTACCAGGTATGGTACTCTACACTATAAGTTGTTACCAGGTATGGTACTCTACACTATCAGTTGTTAAGTACCAGGTATGGTACTCTACACTATCAGTTGTTAAGTACCGGGTATGGTACTCTACACTATAAGTTGTTACCAGGTATGGTACTCTACACTATCAGTTGTTACCAGGTATGGTACTCTACACTATCAGTTGTTACCAAGTATGGTACTCTACAATATAAGTTGTCAAGTACCGGGTATGGTACTCTACACTATCAGTTGTTAAGTACCAGGTATGGTACTCTACACTATAAGTTGTTAAGTACCGGGTATGGTACTCTATACTATCAGTTGTTACCAGGTATGGTACTCTACACTATCAGTTGTTAAGTACCAGGTATGGTACTCTACACTATCAGTTGTTAAGTACCAGGTATGGTACTCTACACTATAAGTTGTTACCAGGTATGGTACTCTACACTATCAGTTGTTATCAGGTATGGTACTCTACACTATAAGTTGTTACCAGGTATGGTACTCTACACTATCAGTTGTTAAGTACAAGGTATGGTACTCTACACTATCAGTTGTTACCAGGTATGGCACTCTACACTATCAGTTGTTACCAGGTATGGTACTCTACACTATCAGTTGTTACAAGGTATGGTACTCTACACTATCAGTTGTTAAGTACCGAGTATGGTACTCTACACTATCATTTGTTACCAGGTATGGTACTCTACACTATCAGTTGTTACCAGGTATGGTACTCTACACTATCAGTTGTTACCGGGTATGGTACTCTACACTATCAGTTGTTAAGTACCAGGTATGGTACTCTACAATATCAGTTGTTACCAAGTATTGTACTCTACACTATCAGTTGTTACCAGGTATGGTACTCTACACTATCAGTTGTTACCAGGTATGGTACTCTACACTATCAGTTGATAAGTACCAGATATGGTACTCTACACTATAAGTTGTTAAGTACCAGGTATGGTACTCTACACTATCAGTTGTTACCAGGTATGGTACTAAACACTTTAAGTTGTTACCAGGTATAGTACTCTATACTATAAGTTGTTACCAGGTATGGTACTCTACACTATAAGTTGTTACCAGGTATGGTACTCTACACTATAAGTTGTTACTAGGTATGGTACTCTATACTATAAGGTGTTTAGTACCAGGTATGGTACTCTATACTATCAGTTGTTACCAGGTATGGTACTCTACACTATCAGTTGTTACCAGGTATGGTACTCTACACTATCAGTTGTTACCGGGTATGGCACTCTACACTATCAGTTGTTAAGTACCAGGTATGGTACTCTACACTATCATTTGTTACCAGGTATTGTACTCTACACTATCAGTTGTTACCAGGTATGGTACTCTACACTATCAGTTGTTACCGGGTATGGTACTCTACACTATCAGTTGTTAAGTACCAGGTATGGTACTCTACACTATCAGTTGTTACCAGGTATTGTACTCTACACTATCAGTTGTTACCAGGTATGGTACTCTACACTATCAGTTGTTACCAGGTATGGTACTCTACACTATCAGTTGTTAAGTACCAGGTATGGTACTCTACACTATCAGTTGTTAAGTACCGGGTATGGTACTCTACACTATCAGTTGTTAAGTACCGGGTATGGTACTCTACACTATCAGTTGTTACAAGGTATGGTACTCTACACTATAAGTTGTTACCAGGTATGGTACTCTACACTATCAGTTGTTACCAGGTATGGTACTCTACACTATAAGTTGTTACCAGGTATGGTACTCTACACTATAAGTTGTTACCAGGTATGGTACTCTACACTATAAGTTGTTACCAGGTATGGTACTCTACACTATAAGTTGTTACCAGGTATGGTACTCTACACTATCAGTTGTTAAGTACCAGGTATGGTACTCTACACTATCAGTTGTTAAGTACCAGGTATGGTACTCTACACTATCAGTTGTTAAGTACCGGGTAGGGTACTCTACACTATCAGTTGTTACCAGGTATGGTACTCTACACTATCAGTTGTTACCAGGTATGGTACTCTACACTATAAGTTGTTACCAGGTATGGTACTCTACACTATCAGTTGTTACCAGGTATGGTACTCTACACTATCAGTTGTTAAGTATCAGGTATGGTACTATACACTATCAGTTGTTACCAGGTACGGTACTCTACACTATAAGTTGTTACCCGGTATGGTACTCTACACTATCAGTTGTTACCAGGTATGGTACTCTACACTATCAGTTGTTACCAGGTACGGTACTCTACACTATAAGTTGTTACCCGGTATGGTACTCTACACTATCAGTTGTTACCAGGTATGGTACTCTGCACTATAAGTTGTTACCAGGTATGGTACTCTACATTATCAGTTGTTACCAGGTACGGTACTCTACACTATAAGTTGTTACCAGGTATGGTACTCTACACTATCAGTTGTTACCAGGTATGGTACTCTACACTATCAGTTGTTACCAGGTATGGTACTCTACACTATCAGTTGTTACCAGGTACGGTACTCTACACTATAAGTTGTTACCAGGTATGGTACTCTACACTATCAGTTGTTACCAGGTATGGTACTCTACACTATCAGTTGTTACCAGGTATGGTACTCTACACTATCAGTTGTTACCAGGTATGGTACTCTACACTATCAGTTGTTACCAGGTATGGTACTCTACACTATCAGTTGTTAAGTACCGGGTAGGGTACTCTACACTATCAGTTGTTAAGTACCAGGTATGGTACTCTACACTTTCAGTTGTTAAGTACCGGGTATGGTACTCTACACTATCAGTTGTTATCAGGTATGGTACTCTACACTATAAGTTGTTACCAGGTAGGGTACTCTACACTATCAGTTGTTACCAGGTAGGGTACTCTACACTATCAGTTGTTACCAGGTATGGTACTCTACACTATCAGTTGTTACCAGGTATGGTACTCTACACTATCAGTTGTTAAGTACCAGGTATGGTACTCTACACTATCAGTTGTTAAGTACCGGGTATTGTACTCTACACTATCAGTTGTTACCAGGTATGGTACTCTACACTATAAGTTGTTACCAGGTATGGTACTCTACACTATAAGTTGTTACCTGGTATGGTACTCTACACTATCAGTTGTTACCAGGTATGGTACTCTACACTATCAGTTGTTAAGTACCAGGTATGGTACTCTACACTATCAGTTGTTAAGTACCGGGTATGGTACTCTACACTATCAGTTGTTACCAGGTATGGTACTCTACACTATCAGTTGTTACCAGGTACGGTACTCTACACTATAAGTTGTTACCAGGTATGGTACTCTACACTATCAGTTGTTACCAGGTATGGTACTCTACACTATAAATTGTTACCAGGTATGGTACTCTACACTATCAGTTGTTAAGTACCGGGTAAGGTACTCTACACTATCAGTTGTTACCAGGTATGGTACTCTACACTATAAGTTGTTACCAGGTATGGTACTCTACACTATAAGTTGTTACCAGGTATGGTACTCTACACTATCAGTTGTTAAGTACCGGGTAGGGTACTCTACACTATCAGTTGTTACCAGGTAGGGTACTCTACACTATCAGTTGTTACCAGGTATGGTACTCTACACTCTCAATTGTTACCAGGTATGGTACTCTACACTATCAGTTGTTACCAGGTATGGTACTCTACACTATCAGTTGTTACCAGGTATGGTACTCTACACTATCAGTTGTTACCAGGTATTGTACTCTACACTATCAGTTGTTACCAGGTATGGTACTCTACACTATCAGTTGTTACCAGGTATGGTACTCTACACTATAAGTTCTTAAGTACCTGGTATGGTACCCTACACTATCAGTTGTTAAGTACCGGGTATGGTACTCTATACTATCAGTTGTTACCAGGTATGGTACTCTACACTATTAGTTGTTAAGTACCAGGTTTGGTACTCTACACTATAAGTTGTTACCAGGTATGGTACTCTACACTATCAGTTGTTAAGTACCGGGTAGGGTACTCTACACTATCAGTTGTTAAGTACCAGGTATTGTACTCTACACTATCAGTTGTTACCAGGTATGGTACTTTACACTATCAGTTGTTACCAGGTACGGTACTCTACACTATAAGTTGTTACCAGGTATGGTACTCTACACTATCAGTTGTTACCAGGTATGGTACTCTACACTATCAGTTGTTACCAGGTATGGTACTCTACACTATCAGTTGTTACCAGGTAGGGTACTCTACACTATAAGTTGTCAAGTACCGGGTATGGTACTCTACACTATCAGTTGTTAAGTACCAGGTATGGTACTCTACACTATAAGTTGTTAAGTACCGGGTATTGTACTCTATACTATCAGTTGTTACCAGGTATGGTACTCTACACTATCAGTTGTTAAGTACCAGGTATGGTACTCTACACTATCAGTTGTTAAATACCAGGTATGGTACTCTACACTATAAGTTGTTAAGTACCAGGTATGGTACTCTACACTATCAGTTGTTACCAGGTATTGTACTCTACACTATCAGTTGTTACCAGGTATGGTACTCTACACTATAAGTTGTTACCAGGTATGGTACTCTACACTATCAGTTGTTAAGTACCAGGTATGGTACTCTACACTATCAGTTGTTAAGTACCGGGTATGGTACTCTACACTATAAGTTGTTACCAGGTATGGTACTCTACACTATCAGTTGTTACCAGGTATGGTACTCTACACTATCAGTTGTTACCAAGTATGGTACTCTACAATATAAGTTGTCAAGTACCGGGTATGGTACTCTACACTATCAGTTGTTAAGTACCAGGTATGGTACTCTACACTATAAGTTGTTAAGTACCGGGTATGGTACTCTATACTATCAGTTGTTACCAGGTATGGTACTCTACACTATCAGTTGTTAAGTACCAGGTATGGTACTCTACACTATCAGTTGTTAAGTACCAGGTATGGTACTCTACACTATAAGTTGTTACCAGGTATGGTACTCTACACTATCAGTTGTTATCAGGTATGGTACTCTACACTATAAGTTGTTACCAGGTATGGTACTCTACATTATCAGTTGTTAAGTACCAGGTATGGTACTCTACACTATCAGTTGTTTCCAGGTATGGCACTCTACACTATCAGTTGTTACCAGGTATGGTACTCTACACTATCAGTTGTTACAAGGTATGGTACTCTACACTATCAGTTGTTAAGTACCGAGTATGGTACTCTACACTATCATTTGTTACCAGGTATGGTACTTTACACTATCAGTTGTTACCAGGTATGGTACTCTACACTATCAGTTGTTACCGGGTATGGTACTCTACACTATCAGTTGTTAAGTACCAGGTATGGTACTCTACACTATCAGTTGTTACCAGGTATTGTACTCTACACTATCAGTTGTTACCAGGTATGGTACTCTACACTATCAGTTGTTACCAGGTATGGTACTCTACACTATCAGTTGATAAGTACCAGATATGGTACTCTACACTATAAGTTGTTAAGTACCAGGTATGGTACTCTACACTATCAGTTGTTACCAGGTATGGTACTCTACACTTTAAGTTGTTACCAGGTATAGTACTCTATACTATAAGTTGTTACCAGGTATGGTACTCTACACTATAAGTTGTTACCAGGTATGGTACTCTACACTATAAGTTGTTACCAGGTATGGTACTCTATACTATAAGGTGTTTAGTACCAGGTATGGTACTCTATACTATCAGTTGTTACCAGGTATGGTACTCTACACTATCAGTTGTTACCAGGTATGGTACTCTACACTATCAGTTGTTACCGGGTATGGCACTCTACACTATCAGTTGTTAAGTACCAGGTATGGTACTCTACACTATCATTTGTTACCAGATATGGTACTCTACACTATCAGTTGTTACCAGGTATGGTACTCTACACTATCAGTTGTTACCGGGTATGGTACTCTACACTATCAGTTGTTAAGTACCAGGTATGGTACTCTACACTATCAGTTGTTACCAGGTATTGTACTCTACACTATCAGTTGTTACCAGGTACGGTACTCTACACTATCAGTTGTTACCAGGTATGGTACTCTACACTATCAGTTGTTAAGTACCAGGTATGGTACTCTACACTATCAGTTGTTAAGTACCGGGTATGGTACTCTACACTATAAGTTGTTACCAGGTATGGTACTCTACACTATCAGTTGTTACCAGGTATGGTACTCTACACTATAAGTTGTTAAGTACCGGGTAGGGTACTCTACACTATCAGTTGTTAAGTACCGGGTATGGTACTCTACACTATCAGTTGTTACCAGGTATGGTACTCTATACTATAAGTTGTTACCAGGTATGGTACTCTACACTATAAGTTGTTACCAGGTATGGAACTCTATACTATAAGTTGTTACCAGGTATGGTACTCTACACTATCAGTTGTTAAGTACCAGGTATGGTACTCTACACTATCAGTTGTTAAGTACCGGGTATGGTACTCTACACTATCAGTTGTTACCAGGTATGGTACTCTACACTATATGTTGTTACCAGGTATGGTACTCTACACTATAAGTTGTTACCAGGTATGGTACTCTACACTATCAGTTGTTACCAGGTATGGTACTCTACACTATCAGTTGTTAAGTACCAGGTATGGTACTCTACACTATCAGTTGTTAAGTACCGGGTATGGTACTCTACACTATCAGTTGTTACCAGGTATGGTACTCTACACTATAAGTTGTTACCAGGTATGGTACTCTACACTATCAGTTGTTACCAGGTATGGTACTCTACACTATCAGTTGTTAAGTACCAGGTATGGTACTCTACACTATCAGTTGTTAAGTACCAGGTATGGTACTCTACACTATCAGTTGTTACCAGGTATGGTACTTTACACTATCAGTTGTTACCAGGTACGGTACTCTACACTATAAGTTGTTACCAGGTATGGTACTCTACACTATCAGTTGTTACCAGGTATGGTACTCTACACTATCAGTTGTTACCAGGTATGGTACTCTACACTATCAGTTGTTAAGTACCAGGTATGGTACTCTACACTATCAGTTGTTACCAGGTACGGTACTCTACACTATAAGTTGTTACCCGGTATGGTACTCTACACTATCAGTTGTTACCAGGTATGGTACTCTACACTATAAGTTGTTACCAGGTATGGTACTCTAGACTATCAGTTGTTACCAGGTATGGTACTTTACACTATCAGTTGTTACCAGGTACGGCACTCTACACTATAAGTTGTTACCAGGTATGGTACTCTACACTATCAGTTGTTACCAGGTATGGTACTCTACACTATCAGTTGTTACCAGGTATGGTACTCTACACTATCAGTTGTTAAGTATCAGGTATGGTACTCTACACTATCAGTTGTTAAGTATCAGGTATGGTACTCTACACTATCAGTTGTTACCAGGAACGGTACTCTACACTATAAGTTGTTACCCGGTATGGTACTCTACACTATCAGTTGTTACCAGGTATGGTACTCTACACTATAAGTTGTTACCAGGTATGGTACTCTACATTATCAGTAGTTACCAGGTACGGTACTCTACACTATAAGTTGTTACAAGGTATGGTACTCTACACTATCAGTTGTTACCAGGTATGGTACTCTACACTATAAGTTGTTACCAGGTATGGTACTCTACACTATCAGTTGTTACCAGGTACGGTACTCTACACTATAAGTTGTTACCAGGTATGGTACTCTACACTATAAGTTGTTACCAGGTATGGTACTCTACACTATCAGTTGTTACCAGGTATGGTACTCTACACTATAAGTTGTTACCAGGTATGGTACTCTACACTATCAGTTGTTACCAGGTATGGTACTCTACACTATCAGTTGTTAAGTACCGGGTAGGGTACTCTACACTATCAGTTGTTAAGTACCAGGTATGGTACTCTACACTTTCAGTTGTTAAGTACCGGGTATGGTACTCTACACTATCAGTTGTTATCAGGTATGGTACTCTACACTATAAGTTGTTACCAGGTAGGGTACTCTACACTATCAGTTGTTACCAGGTAGGGTACTCTACACTATCAGTTGTTACCAGGTATGGTACTCTACACTATCAGTTGTTACCAGGTATGGTACTCTACACTATCAGTTGTTAAGTACCAGGTATGGTACTCTACACTATCAGTTGTTAAGTACCGGGTATTGTACTCTACACTATCAGTTGTTACCAGGTATGGTACTCTACACTATAAGTTGTTACCAGGTATGGTACTCTACACTATAAGTTGTTACCTGGTATGGTACTCTACACTATCAGTTGTTACCAGGTATGGTACTCTACACTATCAGTTGTTAAGTACCAGGTATGGTACTCTACACTATCAGTTGTTAAGTACCGGGTATGGTACTCTACACTATCAGTTGTTACCAGGTATGGTACTCTACACTATCAGTTGTTACCAGGTACGGTACTCTACACTATAAGTTGTTACCAGGTATGGTACTCTACACTATCAGTTGTTACCAGGTATGGTACTCTACACTATAAATTGTTACCAGGTATGGTACTCTACACTATCAGTTGTTAAGTACCGGGTAAGGTACTCTACACTATCAGTTGTTACCAGGTATGGTACTCTACACTATAAGTTGTTACAAGGTATGGTACTCTACACTATCAGTTGTTAAGTACCGGGTAGGGTACTCTACACTATCAGTTGTTACCAGGTAGGGTACTCTACACTATCAGTTGTTACCAGGTATGGTACTCTACACTCTCAATTGTTACCAGGTTTGGTTCTCTACACTATCAGTTGTTACCAGGTATGGTACTCTACACTATCAGTTGTTACCAGGTATGGTACTCTACACTATCAGTTGTTACCAGGTATTGTACTCTACAATATCAGTTGTTACCAGGTATGGTACTCTACACTATCAGTTGTTACCAGGTATGGTACTCTACACTATAAGTTCTTAAGTACCGGGTATGGTACCCTACACTATCAGTTGTTAAGTACCGGGTATGGTACTCTATACTATCAGTTGTTACCAGGTATGGTACTCTACACTATCAGTTGTTAAGTACCAGGTTTGGTACTCTACACTATAAGTTGTTACCAGGTATGGTACTCTACACTATCAGTTGTTAAGTACCGGGTAGGGTACTCTACACTATCAGTTGTTAAGTACCAGGTATTGTACTCTACACTATCAGTTGTTACCAGGTATGGTACTTTACACTATCAGTTGTTACCAGGTACGGTACTCTACACTATAAGTTGTTACCAGGTATGGTACTCAACACTATCAGTTGTTACCAGGTATGGTACTCTACACTATCAGTTGTTACCAGGTATGGTACTCTACACTATAAGTTGTTACCAGGTATGGTACTCTACATTATCAGTTGTTACCAGGTACGGTACTCTACACTATAAGTTGTTACAAGGTATGGTACTCTACACTATCAGTTGTTACCAGGTATGGTACTCTACACTATAAGTTGTTACCAGGTATGGTACTCTACACTATCAGTTGTTACCAGGTACGGTACTCTACACTATAAGTTGTTACCAGGTATGGTACTCTACACTATAAGTTGTTACCAGGTATGGTACTCTACACTATCAGTTGTTACCAGGTATGGTACTCTACACTATAAGTTGTTACCAGGTATGGTACTCTACACTATCAGTTGTTACCAGGTATGGTACTCTACACTATCAGTTGTTAAGTACCGGGTAGGGTACTCTACACTATCAGTTGTTAAGTACCAGGTATGGTACTCTACACTTTCAGTTCTTAAGTACCGGGTATGGTACTCTACACTATCAGTTGTTATCAGGTATGGTACTCTACACTATAAGTTGTTACCAGGTAGGGTACTCTACACTATAAGTTGTCAAGTACCGGGTATGGTACTCTACACTATCAGTTGTTAAGTACCAGGTATGGTACTCTACACTATAAGTTGTTAAGTACCGGGTATTGTACTCTATACTATCAGTTGTTACCAGGTATGGTACTCTACACTATCAGTTGTTAAGTACCAGGTATGGTACTCTACACTATCAGTTGTTAAATACCAGGTATGGTACTCTACACTATAAGTTGTTAAGTACCAGGTATGGTACTCTACACTATCAGTTGTTACCAGGTATTGTACTCTACACTATCAGTTGTTACCAGGTATGGTACTCTACACTATAAGTTGTTACCAGGTATGGTACTCTACACTATCAGTTGTTAAGTACCAGGTATGGTACTCTACACTATCAGTTGTTAAGTACCGGGTATGGTACTCTACACTATAAGTTGTTACCAGGTATGGTACTCTACACTATCAGTTGTTACCAGGTATGGTACTCTACACTATCAGTTGTTACCAAGTATGGTACTCTACAATATAAGTTGTCAAGTACCGGGTATGGTACTCTACACTATCAGTTGTTAAGTACCAGGTATGGTACTCTACACTATAAGTTGTTAAGTACCGGGTATGGTACTCTATACTATCAGTTGTTACCAGGTATGGTACTCTACACTATCAGTTGTTAAGTACCAGGTATGGTACTCTACACTATCAGTTGTTAAGTACCAGGTATGGTACTCTACACTATAAGTTGTTACCAGGTATGGTACTCTACACTATCAGTTGTTATCAGGTATGGTACTCTACACTATAAGTTGTTACCAGGTATGGTACTCTACACTATCAGTTGTTAAGTACAAGGTATGGTACTCTACACTATCAGTTGTTACCAGGTATGGCACTCTACACTATCAGTTGTTACCAGGTATGGTACTCTACACTATCAGTTGTTACAAGGTATGGTACTCTACACTATCAGTTGTTAAGTACCGAGTATGGTACTCTACACTATCATTTGTTACCAGGTATGGTACTCTACACTATCAGTTGTTACCAGGTATGGTACTCTACACTATCAGTTGTTACCGGGTATGGTACTCTACACTATCAGTTGTTAAGTACCAGGTATGGTACTCTACAATATCAGTTGTTACCAAGTATTGTACTCTACACTATCAGTTGTTACCAGGTATGGTACTCTACACTATCAGTTGTTACCAGGTATGGTACTCTACACTATCAGTTGATAAGTACCAGATATGGTACTCTACACTATAAGTTGTTAAGTACCAGGTATGGTACTCTACACTATCAGTTGTTACCAGGTATGGTACTAAACACTTTAAGTTGTTACCAGGTATAGTACTCTATACTATAAGTTGTTACCAGGTATGGTACTCTACACTATAAGTTGTTACCAGGTATGGTACTCTACACTATAAGTTGTTACTAGGTATGGTACTCTATACTATAAGGTGTTTAGTACCAGGTATGGTACTCTATACTATCAGTTGTTACCAGGTATGGTACTCTACACTATCAGTTGTTACCAGGTATGGTACTCTACACTATCAGTTGTTACCGGGTATGGCACTCTACACTATCAGTTGTTAAGTACCAGGTATGGTACTCTACACTATCATTTGTTACCAGGTATTGTACTCTACACTATCAGTTGTTACCAGGTATGGTACTCTACACTATCAGTTGTTACCGGGTATGGTACTCTACACTATCAGTTGTTAAGTACCAGGTATGGTACTCTACACTATCAGTTGTTACCAGGTATTGTACTCTACACTATCAGTTGTTACCAGGTATGGTACTCTACACTATCAGTTGTTACCAGGTATGGTACTCTACACTATCAGTTGTTAAGTACCAGGTATGGTACTCTACACTATCAGTTGTTAAGTACCGGGTATGGTACTCTACACTATCAGTTGTTAAGTACCGGGTATGGTACTCTACACTATCAGTTGTTACAAGGTATGGTACTCTACACTATAAGTTGTTACCAGGTATGGTACTCTACACTATCAGTTGTTACCAGGTATGGTACTCTACACTATAAGTTGTTACCAGGTATGGTACTCTACACTATAAGTTGTTACCAGGTATGGTACTCTACACTATAAGTTGTTACCAGGTATGGTACTCTACACTATAAGTTGTTACCAGGTATGGTACTCTACACTATCAGTTGTTAAGTACCAGGTATGGTACTCTACACTATCAGTTGTTAAGTACCAGGTATGGTACTCTACACTATCAGTTGTTAAGTACCGGGTAGGGTACTCTACACTATCAGTTGTTACCAGGTATGGTACTCTACACTATCAGTTGTTACCAGGTATGGTACTCTACACTATAAGTTGTTACCAGGTATGGTACTCTACACTATCAGTTGTTACCAGGTATGGTACTCTACACTATCAGTTGTTAAGTATCAGGTATGGTACTATACACTATCAGTTGTTACCAGGTACGGTACTCTACACTATAAGTTGTTACCCGGTATGGTACTCTACACTATCAGTTGTTACCAGGTATGGTACTCTACACTATCAGTTGTTACCAGGTACGGTACTCTACACTATAAGTTGTTACCCGGTATGGTACTCTACACTATCAGTTGTTACCAGGTATGGTACTCTGCACTATAAGTTGTTACCAGGTATGGTACTCTACATTATCAGTTGTTACCAGGTACGGTACTCTACACTATAAGTTGTTACCAGGTATGGTACTCTACACTATCAGTTGTTACCAGGTATGGTACTCTACACTATCAGTTGTTACCAGGTATGGTACTCTACACTATCAGTTGTTACCAGGTACGGTACTCTACACTATAAGTTGTTACCAGGTATGGTACTCTACACTATCAGTTGTTACCAGGTATGGTACTCTACACTATCAGTTGTTACCAGGTATGGTACTCTACACTATCAGTTGTTACCAGGTATGGTACTCTACACTATCAGTTGTTACCAGGTATGGTACTCTACACTATCAGTTGTTAAGTACCGGGTAGGGTACTCTACACTATCAGTTGTTAAGTACCAGGTATGGTACTCTACACTTTCAGTTGTTAAGTACCGGGTATGGTACTCTACACTATCAGTTGTTATCAGGTATGGTACTCTACACTATAAGTTGTTACCAGGTAGGGTACTCTACACTATCAGTTGTTACCAGGTAGGGTACTCTACACTATCAGTTGTTACCAGGTATGGTACTCTACACTATCAGTTGTTACCAGGTATGGTACTCTACACTATCAGTTGTTAAGTACCAGGTATGGTACTCTACACTATCAGTTGTTAAGTACCGGGTATTGTACTCTACACTATCAGTTGTTACCAGGTATGGTACTCTACACTATAAGTTGTTACCAGGTATGGTACTCTACACTATAAGTTGTTACCTGGTATGGTACTCTACACTATCAGTTGTTACCAGGTATGGTACTCTACACTATCAGTTGTTAAGTACCAGGTATGGTACTCTACACTATCAGTTGTTAAGTACCGGGTATGGTACTCTACACTATCAGTTGTTACCAGGTATGGTACTCTACACTATCAGTTGTTACCAGGTACGGTACTCTACACTATAAGTTGTTACCAGGTATGGTACTCTACACTATCAGTTGTTACCAGGTATGGTACTCTACACTATAAATTGTTACCAGGTATGGTACTCTACACTATCAGTTGTTAAGTACCGGGTAAGGTACTCTACACTATCAGTTGTTACCAGGTATGGTACTCTACACTATAAGTTGTTACCAGGTATGGTACTCTACACTATAAGTTGTTACCAGGTATGGTACTCTACACTATCAGTTGTTAAGTACCGGGTAGGGTACTCTACACTATCAGTTGTTACCAGGTAGGGTACTCTACACTATCAGTTGTTACCAGGTATGGTACTCTACACTCTCAATTGTTACCAGGTATGGTACTCTACACTATCAGTTGTTACCAGGTATGGTACTCTACACTATCAGTTGTTACCAGGTATGGTACTCTACACTATCAGTTGTTACCAGGTATTGTACTCTACACTATCAGTTGTTACCAGGTATGGTACTCTACACTATCAGTTGTTACCAGGTATGGTACTCTACACTATAAGTTCTTAAGTACCTGGTATGGTACCCTACACTATCAGTTGTTAAGTACCGGGTATGGTACTCTATACTATCAGTTGTTACCAGGTATGGTACTCTACACTATTAGTTGTTAAGTACCAGGTTTGGTACTCTACACTATAAGTTGTTACCAGGTATGGTACTCTACACTATCAGTTGTTAAGTACCGGGTAGGGTACTCTACACTATCAGTTGTTAAGTACCAGGTATTGTACTCTACACTATCAGTTGTTACCAGGTATGGTACTTTACACTATCAGTTGTTACCAGGTACGGTACTCTACACTATAAGTTGTTACCAGGTATGGTACTCTACACTATCAGTTGTTACCAGGTATGGTACTCTACACTATCAGTTGTTACCAGGTATGGTACTCTACACTATCAGTTGTTACCAGGTAGGGTACTCTACACTATAAGTTGTCAAGTACCGGGTATGGTACTCTACACTATCAGTTGTTAAGTACCAGGTATGGTACTCTACACTATAAGTTGTTAAGTACCGGGTATTGTACTCTATACTATCAGTTGTTACCAGGTATGGTACTCTACACTATCAGTTGTTAAGTACCAGGTATGGTACTCTACACTATCAGTTGTTAAATACCAGGTATGGTACTCTACACTATAAGTTGTTAAGTACCAGGTATGGTACTCTACACTATCAGTTGTTACCAGGTATTGTACTCTACACTATCAGTTGTTACCAGGTATGGTACTCTACACTATAAGTTGTTACCAGGTATGGTACTCTACACTATCAGTTGTTAAGTACCAGGTATGGTACTCTACACTATCAGTTGTTAAGTACCGGGTATGGTACTCTACACTATAAGTTGTTACCAGGTATGGTACTCTACACTATCAGTTGTTACCAGGTATGGTACTCTACACTATCAGTTGTTACCAAGTATGGTACTCTACAATATAAGTTGTCAAGTACCGGGTATGGTACTCTACACTATCAGTTGTTAAGTACCAGGTATGGTACTCTACACTATAAGTTGTTAAGTACCGGGTATGGTACTCTATACTATCAGTTGTTACCAGGTATGGTACTCTACACTATCAGTTGTTAAGTACCAGGTATGGTACTCTACACTATCAGTTGTTAAGTACCAGGTATGGTACTCTACACTATAAGTTGTTACCAGGTATGGTACTCTACACTATCAGTTGTTATCAGGTATGGTACTCTACACTATAAGTTGTTACCAGGTATGGTACTCTACATTATCAGTTGTTAAGTACCAGGTATGGTACTCTACACTATCAGTTGTTTCCAGGTATGGCACTCTACACTATCAGTTGTTACCAGGTATGGTACTCTACACTATCAGTTGTTACAAGGTATGGTACTCTACACTATCAGTTGTTAAGTACCGAGTATGGTACTCTACACTATCATTTGTTACCAGGTATGGTACTTTACACTATCAGTTGTTACCAGGTATGGTACTCTACACTATCAGTTGTTACCGGGTATGGTACTCTACACTATCAGTTGTTAAGTACCAGGTATGGTACTCTACACTATCAGTTGTTACCAGGTATTGTACTCTACACTATCAGTTGTTACCAGGTATGGTACTCTACACTATCAGTTGTTACCAGGTATGGTACTCTACACTATCAGTTGATAAGTACCAGATATGGTACTCTACACTATAAGTTGTTAAGTACCAGGTATGGTACTCTACACTATCAGTTGTTACCAGGTATGGTACTCTACACTTTAAGTTGTTACCAGGTATAGTACTCTATACTATAAGTTGTTACCAGGTATGGTACTCTACACTATAAGTTGTTACCAGGTATGGTACTCTACACTATAAGTTGTTACCAGGTATGGTACTCTATACTATAAGGTGTTTAGTACCAGGTATGGTACTCTATACTATCAGTTGTTACCAGGTATGGTACTCTACACTATCAGTTGTTACCAGGTATGGTACTCTACACTATCAGTTGTTACCGGGTATGGCACTCTACACTATCAGTTGTTAAGTACCAGGTATGGTACTCTACACTATCATTTGTTACCAGATATGGTACTCTACACTATCAGTTGTAACCAGGTATGGTACTCTACACTATCAGTTGTTACCGGGTATGGTACTCTACACTATCAGTTGTTAAGTACCAGGTATGGTACTCTACACTATCAGTTGTTACCAGGTATTGTACTCTACACTATCAGTTGTTACCAGGTACGGTACTCTACACTATCAGTTGTTACCAGGTATGGTACTCTACACTATCAGTTGTTAAGTACCAGGTATGGTACTCTACACTATCAGTTGTTAAGTACCGGGTATGGTACTCTACACTATCAGTTGTTAAGTACCGGGTATGGTACTCTACACTATCAGTTGTTACCAGGTATGGTACTCTACACTATAAGTTGTTACCAGGTATGGTACTCTACACTATAAGTTGTTACCAGGTATGGTACTCTACACTATCAGTTGTTACCAGGTATGGTACTCTACACTATAAGTTGTTACCAGGTATGGTACTCTACACTATCAGTTGATACCAGGTATGGTACTCTACACTATAAGTTGTTACCAGGTATGGTACTCTACACTATAAGTTGTTACCAGGTATGGTACTCTACACTATCAGTTGTTAAGTACCAGGTATGGTACTCTACACTATCAGTTGTTAAGTACCGGGTAGGGTACTCTACACTATCAGTTGTTACCAGGTATGGTACTCTACACTATCAGTTGTTACCAGGTATGGTACTCTACACTATAAGTTGTTACCAGGTATGGTACTCTACACTATCAGTTGTTACCAGGTATGGTACTCTACACTATAAGTTGTCAAGTACCGGGTATGGTACTCTACACTATCAGTTGTTAAGTACCAGGTATGGTACTCTACACTATAAGTTGTTAAGTACCGGGTATGGTACTCTATACTATCAGTTGTTACCAGGTATGGTACTCTACACTATCAGTTGTTAAGTACCAGGTATGGTACTCTACACTATCAGTTGTTAAGTACCAGGTATGGTACTCTACACTATAAGTTGTTAATAGGTATGGTACTCTACACTATCAGTTGTTATCAGGTATGGTACTCTACACTATAAGTTGTTACCAGGTATGGTACTCTACACTATCAGTTGTTAAGTACCAGGTATGGTACTCTACACTATCAGTTGTTACCAGGTATGGCACTCTACACTATCAGTTGTTACCAGGTATAATACTCTACACTATCAGTTGTTACCAGGTATGGTACTCTACACTATCAGTTGTTAAGTACCGAGTATGGTACTCTACACTATCAGTTGTTAAGTACCGAGTATGGTACTCTACACTATCAGTTGTTACCAGGTATGGTACTCTACACTATCAGTTGTTACCAGGTATGGTACTCTACACTATCAGTTGTTACCAGGTATGGTACTCTACACTATCAGTTGATAAGTACCAGATATGGTACTCTACACTATAAGTTGTTAAGTACCAGGTATGGTACTCTACACTATCAGTTGTTACCAGGTATGGTACTCTACACTATAAGTTGTTACCAGGTATGGTACTCTACACTATCAGTTGTTAAGTACCAGGTATGGTACTCTACACTATCAGTTGTTACCAGGTATGGTACTCTACACTATCAGTTGTTACCAGGTATGGTACTCTACACTATCAGTTGTTAAGTACCGGGTATGGTACTCTACACTATCAGTTGTTACCAGGTATGGTACTCTACACTATCAGTTGTTACCAGGTATGGTACTCTACACTATAAGTTGTTACCAGGTATGGTACTCTACACTATCAGTTGTTACCAGGTATGGTACTCTACACTATCAGTTGTTACCAGGTATGGTACTCTACACTATAAGTTGTTACCAGGTATGGTACTTTACACTATCAGTTGTTACCAGGTATGGTACTCTACACTATCAGTTGTTACCAGGTATGGTACTCTACACTATCAGTTGTTACCAGGTATGGTACTCTACACTATCAGTTGTTAAGTTGTTACCAGGTATGGTACTCTACACTATCAGTTGTTAAGTACCGGGTATGGTACTCTACACTATCAGTTGTTAAGTACCAGGTATGGTACTCTACACTATAAGTTGTTACCAGGTATGGTACTCTACACTATCAGTTGTTACCAGGTATGGTACTCTACACTATCAGTTGTTAAGTACCGGGTATGGTACTCTACACTATCAGTTGTTACCAGGTATGGTACTATATACTATAAGTTGTTACCAGGTATGGTACTCTACACTATAAGTTGTTAAGTTCCAGGTATGGTACTCTACACTATCAGTTGTTAAGTACCGGGTATGGTACTCTACACTATAAGTTGTTACCAGGTATGGTACTCTACACTATCAGTTGTTACCAGGTATGGTACTCTACACTATAAGTTGTTAAGTACCGGGTAGGGTACTCTACACTATCAGTTGTTAAGTACCGGGTATGGTACTCTACACTATCAGTTGTTACCAGGTATGGTACTCTATACTATAAGTTGTTACCAGGTATGGTACTCTACACTATAAGTTGTTACCAGGTATGGAACTCTATACTATAAGTTGTTACCAGGTATGGTACTCTACACTATCAGTTGTTAAGTACCAGGTATGGTACTCTACACTATCAGTTGTTAAGTACCGGGTATGGTACTCTACACTATCAGTTGTTACCAGGTATGGTACTCTACACTATATGTTGTTACCAGGTATGGTACTCTACACTATAAGTTGTTACCAGGTATGGTACTCTACACTATCAGTTGTTACCAGGTATGGTACTCTACACTATCAGTTGTTAAGTACCAGGTATGGTACTCTACACTATCAGTTGTTAAGTACCGGGTATGGTACTCTACACTATCAGTTGTTACCAGGTATGGTACTCTACACTATAAGTTGTTACCAGGTATGGTACTCTACACTATCAGTTGTTACCAGGTATGGTACTCTACACTATCAGTTGTTAAGTACCAGGTATGGTACTCTACACTATCAGTTGTTAAGTACCAGGTATGGTACTCTACACTATCAGTTGTTACCAGGTATGGTACTTTACACTATCAGTTGTTACCAGGTACGGTACTCTACACTATAAGTTGTTACCAGGTATGGTACTCTACACTATCAGTTGTTACCAGGTATGGTACTCTACACTATCAGTTGTTACCAGGTATGGTACTCTACACTATCAGTTGTTAAGTACCAGGTATGGTACTCTACACTATCAGTTGTTACCAGGTACGGTACTCTACACTATAAGTTGTTACCCGGTATGGTACTCTACACTATCAGTTGTTACCAGGTATGGTACTCTACACTATAAGTTGTTACCAGGTATGGTACTCTAGACTATCAGTTGTTACCAGGTATGGTACTTTACACTATCAGTTGTTACCAGGTACGGCACTCTACACTATAAGTTGTTACCAGGTATGGTACTCTACACTATCAGTTGTTACCAGGTATGGTACTCTACACTATCAGTTGTTACCAGGTATGGTACTCTACACTATCAGTTGTTAAGTATCAGGTATGGTACTCTACACTATCAGTTGTTACCAGGAACGGTACTCTACACTATAAGTTGTTACCCGGTATGGTACTCTACACTATCAGTTGTTACCAGGTATGGTACTCTACACTATAAGTTGTTACCAGGTATGGTACTCTACATTATCAGTTGTTACCAGGTATGGTACTCTACACTATCAGTTGTTACCAGGTATGGTACTCTACACTATAAGTTGTTACCAGGTATGGTACTCTACACTATCAGTTGTTACCAGGTACGGTACTCTACACTATAAGTTGTTACCAGGTATGGTACTCTACACTATAAGTTGTTACTAGGTATGGTACTCTACACTATAAGTTGTTACCAGGTATGGTACTCTACACTATCAGTTGTTACCAGGTATGGTACTCTACACTATAAGTTGTTACCAGGTACGGTACTCTACACTATCAGTTGTTACCAAGTATGGTACTCTACACTATAAGTTGTTACCAGGTATGGTACTCTACACTATCAGTTGTTACCAGGTATGGTACTCTACACTATCAGTTGTTACCAGGTACGGTACTCTACACTATAAGTTGTTACCAGGTATGGTACTCTACACTATCAGTTGTTACCAGGTATGGTACTCTACACTATAAATTGTTACCAGGTATGGTACTCTACACTATCAGTTGTTACCAGGTATGGTACTCTACACTCTCAATTGTTACCAGGTATGGTACTCTACACTATCAGTTGTTACCAGGTATGGTACTCTACACTATCAGTTGTTACCAGGTATGGTACTCTACACTATCAGTTGTTACCAGGTATTGTACTCTACACTATCAGTTGTTACCAGGTATGGTACTCTACACTATCAGTTGTTACCAGGTATGGTACTCTACACTATAAGTTCTTAAGTACCTGGTATGGTACCCTACACTATCAGTTGTTAAGTACCGGGTATGGTACTCTATACTATCAGTTGTTACCAGGTATGGTACTCTACACTATTAGTTGTTAAGTACCAGGTTTGGTACTCTACACTATCAGTTGTTACCAGGTATGGTACTCTACACTATCAGTTGTTACCAGGTATTGTACTCTACACTATCAGTTGTTACCAGGTATGGTACTCTACACTATCAGTTGTTACCAGGTATGGTACTCTACACTATAAGTTCTTAAGTACCTGGTATGGTACCCTACACTATCAGTTGTTAAGTACCGGGTATTGTACTCTATACTATCAGTTGTTACCAGGTATGGTACTCTACACTATCAGTTGTTAAGTACCAGGTATGGTACTCTACACTATCAGTTGTTAAGTACCGGGTATGGTACTCTACACTATAAGTTGTTACCAGGTATGGTACTCTACACTATCAGTTGTTACCAGGTATGGTACTCTACACTATCAGTTGTTACCAAGTATGGTACTCTACAATATAAGTTGTCAAGTACCGGGTATGGTACTCTACACTATCAGTTGTTAAGTACCAGGTATGGTACTCTACACTATAAGTTGTTAAGTACCGGGTATGGTACTCTATACTATCAGTTGTTACCAGGTATGGTACTCTACACTATCAGTTGTTAAGTACCAGGTATGGTACTCTACACTATCAGTTGTTAAGTACCAGGTATGGTACTCTACACTATAAGTTGTTACCAGGTATGGTACTCTACACTATCAGTTGTTATCAGGTATGGTACTCTACACTATAAGTTGTTACCAGGTATGGTACTCTACATTATCAGTTGTTAAGTACCAGGTATGGTACTCTACACTATCAGTTGTTTCCAGGTATGGCACTCTACACTATCAGTTGTTACCAGGTATGGTACTCTACACTATCAGTTGTTACAAGGTATGGTACTCTACACTATCAGTTGTTAAGTACCGAGTATGGTACTCTACACTATCATTTGTTACCAGGTATGGTACTTTACACTATCAGTTGTTACCAGGTATGGTACTCTACACTATCAGTTGTTACCGGGTATGGTACTCTACACTATCAGTTGTTAAGTACCAGGTATGGTACTCTACACTATCAGTTGTTACCAGGTATTGTACTCTACACTATCAGTTGTTACCAGGTATGGTACTCTACACTATCAGTTGTTACCAGGTATGGTACTCTACACTATCAGTTGATAAGTACCAGATATGGTACTCTACACTATAAGTTGTTAAGTACCAGGTATGGTACTCTACACTATCAGTTGTTACCAGGTATGGTACTCTACACTTTAAGTTGTTACCAGGTATAGTACTCTATACTATAAGTTGTTACCAGGTATGGTACTCTACACTATAAGTTGTTACCAGGTATGGTACTCTACACTATAAGTTGTTACCAGGTATGGTACTCTATACTATAAGGTGTTTAGTACCAGGTATGGTACTCTATACTATCAGTTGTTACCAGGTATGGTACTCTACACTATCAGTTGTTACCAGGTATGGTACTCTACACTATCAGTTGTTACCGGGTATGGCACTCTACACTATCAGTTGTTAAGTACCAGGTATGGTACTCTACACTATTATTTGTTACCAGATATGGTACTCTACACTATCAGTTGTTACCAGGTATGGTACTCTACACTATCAGTTGTTACCGGGTATGGTACTCTACACTATCAGTTGTTAAGTACCAGGTATGGTACTCTACACTATCAGTTGTTACCAGGTATTGTACTCTACACTATCAGTTGTTACCAGGTACGGTACTCTACACTATCAGTTGTTACCAGGTATGGTACTCTACACTATCAGTTGTTAAGTACCAGGTATGGTACTCTACACTATCAGTTGTTAAGTACCGGGTATGGTACTCTACACTATCAGTTGTTAAGTACCGGGTATGGTACTCTACACTATCAGTTGTTACCAGGTATGGTACTCTACACTATAAGTTGTTACCAGGTATGGTACTCTACACTATAAGTTGTTACCAGGTATGGTACTCTACACTATCAGTTGTTACCAGGTATGGTACTCTACACTATAAGTTGTTACCAGGTATGGTACTCTACACTATCAGTTGATACCAGGTATGGTACTCTACACTATAAGTTGTTACCAGGTATGGTACTCTACACTATAAGTTGTTACCAGGTATGGTACTCTACACTATCAGTTGTTAAGTACCAGGTATGGTACTCTACACTATCAGTTGTTAAGTACCGGGTAGGGTACTCTACACTATCAGTTGTTACCAGGTATGGTACTCTACACTATCAGTTGTTACCAGGTATGGTACTCTACACTATAAGTTGTTACCAGGTATGGTACTCTACACTATCAGTTGTTACCAGGTATGGTACTCTACACTATAAGTTGTCAAGTACCGGGTATGGTACTCTACACTATCAGTTGTTAAGTACCAGGTATGGTACTCTACACTATAAGTTGTTAAGTACCGGGTATGGTACTCTATACTATCAGTTGTTACCAGGTATGGTACTCTACACTATCAGTTGTTAAGTACCAGGTATGGTACTCTACACTATCAGTTGTTAAGTACCAGGTATGGTACTCTACACTATAAGTTGTTAATAGGTATGGTACTCTACACTATCAGTTGTTATCAGGTATGGTACTCTACACTATAAGTTGTTACCAGGTATGGTACTCTACACTATCAGTTGTTAAGTACCAGGTATGGTACTCTACACTATCAGTTGTTACCAGGTATGGCACTCTACACTATCAGTTGTTACCAGGTATAATACTCTACACTATCAGTTGTTACCAGGTATGGTACTCTACACTATCAGTTGTTAAGTACCGAGTATGGTACTCTACACTATCAGTTGTTAAGTACCGAGTATGGTACTCTACACTATCAGTTGTTACCAGGTATGGTACTCTACACTATCAGTTGTTACCAGGTATGGTACTCTACACTATCAGTTGTTACCAGGTATGGTACTCTACACTATCAGTTGATAAGTACCAGATATGGTACTCTACACTATAAGTTGTTAAGTACCAGGTATGGTACTCTACACTATCAGTTGTTACCAGGTATGGTACTCTACACTATAAGTTGTTACCAGGTATGGTACTCTACACTATCAGTTGTTAAGTACCAGGTATGGTACTCTACACTATCAGTTGTTACCAGGTATGGTACTCTACACTATCAGTTGTTACCAGGTATGGTACTCTACACTATCAGTTGTTAAGTACCGGGTATGGTACTCTACACTATCAGTTGTTACCAGGTATGGTACTCTACACTATCAGTTGTTACCAGGTATGGTACTCTACACTATAAGTTGTTACCAGGTATGGTACTCTACACTATCAGTTGTTACCAGGTATGGTACTCTACACTATCAGTTGTTACCAGGTATGGTACTCTACACTATAAGTTGTTACCAGGTATGGTACTTTACACTATCAGTTGTTACCAGGTATGGTACTCTACACTATCAGTTGTTACCAGGTATGGTACTCTACACTATCAGTTGTTACCAGGTATGGTACTCTACACTATCAGTTGTTAAGTTGTTACCAGGTATGGTACTCTACACTATCAGTTGTTAAGTACCGGGTATGGTACTCTACACTATCAGTTGTTAAGTACCAGGTATGGTACTCTACACTATAAGTTGTTACCAGGTATGGTACTCTACACTATCAGTTGTTACCAGGTATGGTACTCTACACTATCAGTTGTTACCAGGTATGGTACTCTACACTATCAGTTGTTAAGTACCGGGTATGGTACTCTACACTATCAGTTGTTACCAGGTATGGTACTATATACTATAAGTTGTTACCAGGTATGGTACTCTACACTATAAGTTGTTAAGTTCCAGGTATGGTACTCTACACTATCAGTTGTTAAGTACCGGGTATGGTACTCTACACTATAAGTTGTTACCAGGTATGGTACTCTACACTATCAGTTGTTACCAGGTATGGTACTCTACACTATAAGTTGTTAAGTACCGGGTAGGGTACTCTACACTATCAGTTGTTAAGTACCGGGTATGGTACTCTACACTATCAGTTGTTACCAGGTATGGTACTCTATACTATAAGTTGTTACCAGGTATGGTACTCTACACTATAAGTTGTTACCAGGTATGGAACTCTATACTATAAGTTGTTACCAGGTATGGTACTCTACACTATCAGTTGTTAAGTACCAGGTATGGTACTCTACACTATCAGTTGTTAAGTACCGGGTATGGTACTCTACACTATCAGTTGTTACCAGGTATGGTACTCTACACTATATGTTGTTACCAGGTATGGTACTCTACACTATAAGTTGTTACCAGGTATGGTACTCTACACTATCAGTTGTTACCAGGTATGGTACTCTACACTATCAGTTGTTAAGTACCAGGTATGGTACTCTACACTATCAGTTGTTAAGTACCGGGTATGGTACTCTACACTATCAGTTGTTACCAGGTATGGTACTCTACACTATAAGTTGTTACCAGGTATGGTACTCTACACTATCAGTTGTTACCAGGTATGGTACTCTACACTATCAGTTGTTAAGTACCAGGTATGGTACTCTACACTATCAGTTGTTAAGTACCAGGTATGGTACTCTACACTATCAGTTGTTACCAGGTATGGTACTTTACACTATCAGTTGTTACCAGGTACGGTACTCTACACTATAAGTTGTTACCAGGTATGGTACTCTACACTATCAGTTGTTACCAGGTATGGTACTCTACACTATCAGTTGTTACCAGGTATGGTACTCTACACTATCAGTTGTTAAGTACCAGGTATGGTACTCTACACTATCAGTTGTTACCAGGTACGGTACTCTACACTATAAGTTGTTACCCGGTATGGTACTCTACACTATCAGTTGTTACCAGGTATGGTACTCTACACTATAAGTTGTTACCAGGTATGGTACTCTAGACTATCAGTTGTTACCAGGTATGGTACTTTACACTATCAGTTGTTACCAGGTACGGCACTCTACACTATAAGTTGTTACCAGGTATGGTACTCTACACTATCAGTTGTTACCAGGTATGGTACTCTACACTATCAGTTGTTACCAGGTATGGTACTCTACACTATCAGTTGTTAAGTATCAGGTATGGTACTCTACACTATCAGTTGTTACCAGGAACGGTACTCTACACTATAAGTTGTTACCCGGTATGGTACTCTACACTATCAGTTGTTACCAGGTATGGTACTCTACACTATAAGTTGTTACCAGGTATAGTACTCTACATTATCAGTTGTTACCAGGTATGGTACTCTACACTATCAGTTGTTACCAGGTATGGTACTCTACACTATAAGTTGTTACCAGGTATGGTACTCTACACTATCAGTTGTTACCAGGTACGGTACTCTACACTATAAGTTGTTACCAGGTATGGTACTCTACACTATAAGTTGTTACTAGGTATGGTACTCTACACTATAATTTGTTACCAGGTATGGTACTCTACACTATCAGTTGTTACCAGGTATGGTACTCTACACTATAAGTTGTTACCAGGTACGGTACTCTACACTATCAGTTGTTACCAAGTATGGTACTCTACACTATAAGTTGTTACCAGGTATGGTACTCTACACTATCAGTTGTTACCAGGTATGGTACTCTACACTATCAGTTGTTACCAGGTACGGTACTCTACACTATAAGTTGTTACCAGGTATGGTACTCTACACTATCAGTTGTTACCAGGTATGGTACTCTACACTATAAATTGTTACCAGGTATGGTACTCTACACTATCAGTTGTTAAGTACCGGGTAAGGTACTCTACACTATCAGTTGTTACCAGGTATGGTACTCTACACTATAAGTTGTTACCAGGTATGGTACTCTACACTATAAGTTGTTACCAGGTATGGTACTCTACACTATCAGTTGTTAAGTACCGGGTAGGGTACTCTACACTATCAGTTGTTACCAGGTAGGGTACTCTACACTATCAGTTGTTACCAGGTATGGTACTCTACACTCTCAATTGTTACCAGGTATGGTACTCTACACTATCAGTTGTTACCAGGTATGGTACTCTACACTATCAGTTGTTACCAGGTATGGTACTCTACACTATCAGTTGTTACCAGGTATTGTACTCTACACTATCAGTTGTTACCAGGTATGGTACTCTACACTATCAGTTGTTACCAGGTATGGTACTCTACACTATAAGTTCTTAAGTACCTGGTATGGTACCCTACACTATCAGTTGTTAAGTACCGGGTATGGTACTCTATACTATCAGTTGTTACCAGGTATGGTACTCTACACTATTAGTTGTTAAGTACCAGGTTTGGTACTCTACACTATAAGTTGTTACCAGGTATGGTACTCTACACTATCAGTTGTTAAGTACCGGGTAGGGTACTCTACACTATCAGTTGTTAAGTACCAGGTATTGTACTCTACACTATCAGTTGTTACCAGGTATGGTACTTTACACTATCAGTTGTTACCAGGTACGGTACTCTACACTATAAGTTGTTACCAGGTATGGTACTCTACACTATCAGTTGTTACCAGGTATGGTACTCTACACTATCAGTTGTTACCAGGTATGGTACTCTACACTATCATTTGTTACCAGGTAGGGTACTCTACACTATAAGTTGTCAAGTACCGGGTATGGTACTCTACACTATCAGTTGTTAAGTACCAGGTATGGTACTCTACACTATAAGTTGTTAAGTACCGGGTATTGTACTCTATACTATCAGTTGTTACCAGGTATGGTACTCTACACTATCAGTTGTTAAATACCAGGTATGGTACTCTACACTATAAGTTGTTAAGTACCAGGTATGGTACTCTACACTATCAGTTGTTACCAGGTATTGTACTCTACACTATCAGTTGTTACCAGGTATGGTACTCTACACTATAAGTTGTTACCAGGTATGGTACTCTACACTATCAGTTGTTAAGTACCAGGTATGGTACTCTACACTATCAGTTGTTAAGTACCGGGTATGGTACTCTACACTATAAGTTGTTACCAGGTATGGTACTCTACACTATCAGTTGTTACCAGGTATGGTACTCTACACTATCAGTTGTTACCAAGTATGGTACTCTACAATATAAGTTGTCAAGTACCGGGTATGGTACTCTACACTATCAGTTGTTACCAGGTATGGTACTCTACACTATAAGTTGTTACCAGGTATGGTACTCTACACTATAAGTTGTTACCAGGTATGGTACTCTACACTATCAGTTGTTAAGTACCGGGTAGGGTACTCTACACTATCAGTTGTTACCAGGTAGGGTACTCTACACTATCAGTTGTTACCAGGTATGGTACTCTACACTATCAGTTGTTACCAGGTATTGTACTCTACACTATCAGTTGTTAAGTACCAGGTATGGTACTCTACACTATAAGTTGTTAAGTACCGGGTATTGTACTCTATACTATCAGTTGTTACCAGGTATGGTACTCTACACTATCAGTTGTTAAGTACCAGGTTTGGTACTCTACACTATAAGTTGTTACCAGGTATGGTACTCTACACTATCAGTTGTTAAGTACCGGGTAGGGTACTCTACACTATCAGTTGTTAAGTACCAGGTATTGTACTCTACACTATCAGTTGTTACCAGGTATGGTACTTTACACTATCAGTTGTTACCAGGTACGGTACTCTACACTATAAGTTGTTACCAGGTATGGTACTCAACACTATCAGTTGTTACCAGGTATGGTACTCTACACTATCAGTTGTTACCAGGTATGGTACTCTACACTATAAGTTGTTACCAGGTATGGTACTCTACATTATCAGTTGTTACCAGGTACGGTACTCTACACTATAAGTTGTTACAAGGTATGGTACTCTACACTATCAGTTGTTACCAGGTATGGTACTCTACACTATAAGTTGTTACCAGGTATGGTACTCTACACTATCAGTTGTTACCAGGTACGGTACTCTACACTATAAGTTGTTACCAGGTATGGTACTCTACACTATAAGTTGTTACCAGGTATGGTACTCTACACTATCAGTTGTTACCAGGTATGGTACTCTACACTATAAGTTGTTACCAGGTATGGTACTCTACACTATCAGTTGTTACCAGGTATGGTACTCTACACTATCAGTTGTTAAGTACCGGGTAGGGTACTCTACACTATCAGTTGTTAAGTACCAGGTATGGTACTCTACACTTTCAGTTCTTAAGTACCGGGTATGGTACTCTACACTATCAGTTGTTATCAGGTATGGTACTCTACACTATAAGTTGTTACCAGGTAGGGTACTCTACACTATAAGTTGTCAAGTACCGGGTATGGTACTCTACACTATCAGTTGTTAAGTACCAGGTATGGTACTCTACACTATAAGTTGTTAAGTACCGGGTATTGTACTCTATACTATCAGTTGTTACCAGGTATGGTACTCTACACTATCAGTTGTTAAGTACCAGGTATGGTACTCTACACTATCAGTTGTTAAATACCAGGTATGGTACTCTACACTATAAGTTGTTAAGTACCAGGTATGGTACTCTACACTATCAGTTGTTACCAGGTATTGTACTCTACACTATCAGTTGTTACCAGGTATGGTACTCTACACTATAAGTTGTTACCAGGTATGGTACTCTACACTATCAGTTGTTAAGTACCAGGTATGGTACTCTACACTATCAGTTGTTAAGTACCGGGTATGGTACTCTACACTATAAGTTGTTACCAGGTATGGTACTCTACACTATCAGTTGTTACCAGGTATGGTACTCTACACTATCAGTTGTTACCAAGTATGGTACTCTACAATATAAGTTGTCAAGTACCGGGTATGGTACTCTACACTATCAGTTGTTAAGTACCAGGTATGGTACTCTACACTATAAGTTGTTAAGTACCGGGTATGGTACTCTATACTATCAGTTGTTACCAGGTATGGTACTCTACACTATCAGTTGTTAAGTACCAGGTATGGTACTCTACACTATCAGTTGTTAAGTACCAGGTATGGTACTCTACACTATAAGTTGTTACCAGGTATGGTACTCTACACTATCAGTTGTTATCAGGTATGGTACTCTACACTATAAGTTGTTACCAGGTATGGTACTCTACATTATCAGTTGTTAAGTACCAGGTATGGTACTCTACACTATCAGTTGTTTCCAGGTATGGCACTCTACACTATCAGTTGTTACCAGGTATGGTACTCTACACTATCAGTTGTTACAAGGTATGGTACTCTACACTATCAGTTGTTAAGTACCGAGTATGGTACTCTACACTATCATTTGTTACCAGGTATGGTACTTTACACTATCAGTTGTTACCAGGTATGGTACTCTACACTATCAGTTGTTACCGGGTATGGTACTCTACACTATCAGTTGTTAAGTACCAGGTATGGTACTCTACACTATCAGTTGTTACCAGGTATTGTACTCTACACTATCAGTTGTTACCAGGTATGGTACTCTACACTATCAGTTGTTACCAGGTATGGTACTCTACACTATCAGTTGATAAGTACCAGATATGGTACTCTACACTATAAGTTGTTAAGTACCAGGTATGGTACTCTACACTATCAGTTGTTACCAGGTATGGTACTCTACACTTTAAGTTGTTACCAGGTATAGTACTCTATACTATAAGTTGTTACCAGGTATGGTACTCTACACTATAAGTTGTTACCAGGTATGGTACTCTACACTATAAGTTGTTACCAGGTATGGTACTCTATACTATAAGGTGTTTAGTACCAGGTATGGTACTCTATACTATCAGTTGTTACCAGGTATGGTACTCTACACTATCAGTTGTTACCAGGTATGGTACTCTACACTATCAGTTGTTACCGGGTATGGCACTCTACACTATCAGTTGTTAAGTACCAGGTATGGTACTCTACACTATCATTTGTTACCAGATATGGTACTCTACACTATCAGTTGTTACCAGGTATGGTACTCTACACTATCAGTTGTTACCGGGTATGGTACTCTACACTATCAGTTGTTAAGTACCAGGTATGGTACTCTACACTATCAGTTGTTACCAGGTATTGTACTCTACACTATCAGTTGTTACCAGGTACGGTACTCTACACTATCAGTTGTTACCAGGTATGGTACTCTACACTATCAGTTGTTAAGTACCAGGTATGGTACTCTACACTATCAGTTGTTAAGTACCGGGTATGGTACTCTACACTATCAGTTGTTAAGTACCGGGTATGGTACTCTACACTATCAGTTGTTACCAGGTATGGTACTCTACACTATAAGTTGTTACCAGGTATGGTACTCTACACTATAAGTTGTTACCAGGTATGGTACTCTACACTATCAGTTGTTACCAGGTATGGTACTCTACACTATAAGTTGTTACCAGGTATGGTACTCTACACTATCAGTTGATACCAGGTATGGTACTCTACACTATAAGTTGTTACCAGGTATGGTACTCTACACTATAAGTTGTTACCAGGTATGGTACTCTACACTATCAGTTGTTAAGTACCAGGTATGGTACTCTACACTATCAGTTGTTAAGTACCGGGTAGGGTACTCTACACTATCAGTTGTTACCAGGTATGGTACTCTACACTATCAGTTGTTACCAGGTATGGTACTCTACACTATAAGTTGTTACCAGGTATGGTACTCTACACTATCAGTTGTTACCAGGTATGGTACTCTACACTATAAGTTGTCAAGTACCGGGTATGGTACTCTACACTATCAGTTGTTAAGTACCAGGTATGGTACTCTACACTATAAGTTGTTAAGTACCGGGTATGGTACTCTATACTATCAGTTGTTACCAGGTATGGTACTCTACACTATCAGTTGTTAAGTACCAGGTATGGTACTCTACACTATCAGTTGTTAAGTACCAGGTATGGTACTCTACACTATAAGTTGTTAATAGGTATGGTACTCTACACTATCAGTTGTTATCAGGTATGGTACTCTACACTATAAGTTGTTACCAGGTATGGTACTCTACACTATCAGTTGTTAAGTACCAGGTATGGTACTCTACACTATCAGTTGTTACCAGGTATGGCACTCTACACTATCAGTTGTTACCAGGTATAATACTCTACACTATCAGTTGTTACCAGGTATGGTACTCTACACTATCAGTTGTTAAGTACCGAGTATGGTACTCTACACTATCAGTTGTTAAGTACCGAGTATGGTACTCTACACTATCAGTTGTTACCAGGTATGGTACTCTACACTATCAGTTGTTACCAGGTATGGTACTCTACACTATCAGTTGTTACCAGGTATGGTACTCTACACTATCAGTTGATAAGTACCAGATATGGTACTCTACACTATAAGTTGTTAAGTACCAGGTATGGTACTCTACACTATCAGTTGTTACCAGGTATGGTACTCTACACTATAAGTTGTTACCAGGTATGGTACTCTACACTATCAGTTGTTAAGTACCAGGTATGGTACTCTACACTATCAGTTGTTACCAGGTATGGTACTCTACACTATCAGTTGTTACCAGGTATGGTACTCTACACTATCAGTTGTTAAGTACCGGGTATGGTACTCTACACTATCAGTTGTTACCAGGTATGGTACTCTACACTATCAGTTGTTACCAGGTATGGTACTCTACACTATAAGTTGTTACCAGGTATGGTACTCTACACTATCAGTTGTTACCAGGTATGGTACTCTACACTATCAGTTGTTACCAGGTATGGTACTCTACACTATAAGTTGTTACCAGGTATGGTACTTTACACTATCAGTTGTTACCAGGTATGGTACTCTACACTATCAGTTGTTACCAGGTATGGTACTCTACACTATCAGTTGTTACCAGGTATGGTACTCTACACTATCAGTTGTTAAGTTGTTACCAGGTATGGTACTCTACACTATCAGTTGTTAAGTACCGGGTATGGTACTCTACACTATCAGTTGTTAAGTACCAGGTATGGTACTCTACACTATAAGTTGTTACCAGGTATGGTACTCTACACTATCAGTTGTTACCAGGTATGGTACTCTACACTATCAGTTGTTACCAGGTATGGTACTCTACACTATCAGTTGTTAAGTACCGGGTATGGTACTCTACACTATCAGTTGTTACCAGGTATGGTACTATATACTATAAGTTGTTACCAGGTATGGTACTCTACACTATAAGTTGTTAAGTTCCAGGTATGGTACTCTACACTATCAGTTGTTAAGTACCGGGTATGGTACTCTACACTATAAGTTGTTACCAGGTATGGTACTCTACACTATCAGTTGTTACCAGGTATGGTACTCTACACTATAAGTTGTTAAGTACCGGGTAGGGTACTCTACACTATCAGTTGTTAAGTACCGGGTATGGTACTCTACACTATCAGTTGTTACCAGGTATGGTACTCTATACTATAAGTTGTTACCAGGTATGGTACTCTACACTATAAGTTGTTACCAGGTATGGAACTCTATACTATAAGTTGTTACCAGGTATGGTACTCTACACTATCAGTTGTTAAGTACCAGGTATGGTACTCTACACTATCAGTTGTTAAGTACCGGGTATGGTACTCTACACTATCAGTTGTTACCAGGTATGGTACTCTACACTATATGTTGTTACCAGGTATGGTACTCTACACTATAAGTTGTTACCAGGTATGGTACTCTACACTATCAGTTGTTACCAGGTATGGTACTCTACACTATCAGTTGTTAAGTACCAGGTATGGTACTCTACACTATCAGTTGTTAAGTACCGGGTATGGTACTCTACACTATCAGTTGTTACCAGGTATGGTACTCTACACTATAAGTTGTTACCAGGTATGGTACTCTACACTATCAGTTGTTACCAGGTATGGTACTCTACACTATCAGTTGTTAAGTACCAGGTATGGTACTCTACACTATCAGTTGTTAAGTACCAGGTATGGTACTCTACACTATCAGTTGTTACCAGGTATGGTACTTTACACTATCAGTTGTTACCAGGTACGGTACTCTACACTATAAGTTGTTACCAGGTATGGTACTCTACACTATCAGTTGTTACCAGGTATGGTACTCTACACTATCAGTTGTTACCAGGTATGGTACTCTACACTATCAGTTGTTAAGTACCAGGTATGGTACTCTACACTATCAGTTGTTACCAGGTACGGTACTCTACACTATAAGTTGTTACCCGGTATGGTACTCTACACTATCAGTTGTTACCAGGTATGGTACTCTACACTATAAGTTGTTACCAGGTATGGTACTCTAGACTATCAGTTGTTACCAGGTATGGTACTTTACACTATCAGTTGTTACCAGGTACGGCACTCTACACTATAAGTTGTTACCAGGTATGGTACTCTACACTATCAGTTGTTACCAGGTATGGTACTCTACACTATCAGTTGTTACCAGGTATGGTACTCTACACTATCAGTTGTTAAGTATCAGGTATGGTACTCTACACTATCAGTTGTTACCAGGAACGGTACTCTACACTATAAGTTGTTACCCGGTATGGTACTCTACACTATCAGTTGTTACCAGGTATGGTACTCTACACTATAAGTTGTTACCAGGTATGGTACTCTACATTATCAGTTGTTACCAGGTATGGTACTCTACACTATCAGTTGTTACCAGGTATGGTACTCTACACTATAAGTTGTTACCAGGTATGGTACTCTACACTATCAGTTGTTACCAGGTACGGTACTCTACACTATAAGTTGTTACCAGGTATGGTACTCTACACTATAAGTTGTTACTAGGTATGGTACTCTACACTATAAGTTGTTACCAGGTATGGTACTCTACACTATCAGTTGTTACCAGGTATGGTACTCTACACTATAAGTTGTTACCAGGTACGGTACTCTACACTATCAGTTGTTACCAAGTATGGTACTCTACACTATAAGTTGTTACCAGGTATGGTACTCTACACTATCAGTTGTTACCAGGTATGGTACTCTACACTATCAGTTGTTACCAGGTACGGTACTCTACACTATAAGTTGTTACCAGGTATGGTACTCTACACTATCAGTTGTTACCAGGTATGGTACTCTACACTATAAATTGTTACCAGGTATGGTACTCTACACTATCAGTTGTTAAGTACCGGGTAAGGTACTCTACACTATCAGTTGTTACCAGGTATGGTACTCTACACTATAAGTTGTTACCAGGTATGGTACTCTACACTATAAGTTGTTACCAGGTATGGTACTCTACACTATCAGTTGTTAAGTACCGGGTAGGGTACTCTACACTATCAGTTGTTACCAGGTAGGGTACTCTACACTATCAGTTGTTACCAGGTATGGTACTCTACACTCTCAATTGTTACCAGGTATGGTACTCTACACTATCAGTTGTTACCAGGTATGGTACTCTACACTATCAGTTGTTACCAGGTATGGTACTCTACACTATCAGTTGTTACCAGGTATTGTACTCTACACTATCAGTTGTTACCAGGTATGGTACTCTACACTATCAGTTGTTACCAGGTATGGTACTCTACACTATAAGTTCTTAAGTACCTGGTATGGTACCCTACACTATCAGTTGTTAAGTACCGGGTATGGTACTCTATACTATCAGTTGTTACCAGGTATGGTACTCTACACTATTAGTTGTTAAGTACCAGGTTTGGTACTCTACACTATAAGTTGTTACCAGGTATGGTACTCTACACTATCAGTTGTTAAGTACCGGGTAGGGTACTCTACACTATCAGTTGTTAAGTACCAGGTATTGTACTCTACACTATCAGTTGTTACCAGGTATGGTACTTTACACTATCAGTTGTTACCAGGTACGGTACTCTACACTATAAGTTGTTACCAGGTATGGTACTCTACACTATCAGTTGTTACCAGGTATGGTACTCTACACTATCAGTTGTTACCAGGTATGGTACTCTACACTATCATTTGTTACCAGGTAGGGTACTCTACACTATAAGTTGTCAAGTACCGGGTATGGTACTCTACACTATCAGTTGTTAAGTACCAGGTATGGTACTCTACACTATAAGTTGTTAAGTACCGGGTATTGTACTCTATACTATCAGTTGTTACCAGGTATGGTACTCTACACTATCAGTTGTTAAATACCAGGTATGGTACTCTACACTATAAGTTGTTAAGTACCAGGTATGGTACTCTACACTATCAGTTGTTACCAGGTATTGTACTCTACACTATCAGTTGTTACCAGGTATGGTACTCTACACTATAAGTTGTTACCAGGTATGGTACTCTACACTATCAGTTGTTAAGTACCAGGTATGGTACTCTACACTATCAGTTGTTAAGTACCGGGTATGGTACTCTACACTATAAGTTGTTACCAGGTATGGTACTCTACACTATCAGTTGTTACCAGGTATGGTACTCTACACTATCAGTTGTTACCAAGTATGGTACTCTACAATATAAGTTGTCAAGTACCGGGTATGGTACTCTACACTATCAGTTGTTACCAGGTATGGTACTCTACACTATAAGTTGTTACCAGGTATGGTACTCTACACTATAAGTTGTTACCAGGTATGGTACTCTACACTATCAGTTGTTAAGTACCGGGTAGGGTACTCTACACTATCAGTTGTTACCAGGTAGGGTACTCTACACTATCAGTTGTTACCAGGTATGGTACTCTACACTATCAGTTGTTACCAGGTATTGTACTCTACACTATCAGTTGTTAAGTACCAGGTATGGTACTCTACACTATAAGTTGTTAAGTACCGGGTATTGTACTCTATACTATCAGTTGTTACCAGGTATGGTACTCTACACTATCAGTTGTTAAGTACCAGGTTTGGTACTCTACACTATAAGTTTTTACCAGGTATGGTACTCTACACTATCAGTTGTTAAGTACCGGGTAGGGTACTCTACACTATCAGTTGTTAAGTACCAGGTATTGTACTCTACACTATCAGTTGTTACCAGGTATGGTACTTTACACTATCAGTTGTTACCAGGTACGGTACTCTACACTATAAGTTGTTACCAGGTATGGTACTCAACACTATCAGTTGTTACCAGGTATGGTACTCTACACTATCAGTTGTTACCAGGTATGGTACTCTACACTATAAGTTGTTACCAGGTATGGTACTCTACATTATCAGTTGTTACCAGGTACGGTACTCTACACTATAAGTTGTTACAAGGTATGGTACTCTACACTATCAGTTGTTACCAGGTATGGTACTCTACACTATAAGTTGTTACCAGGTATGGTACTCTACACTATCAGTTGTTACCAGGTACGGTACTCTACACTATAAGTTGTTACCAGGTATGGTACTCTACACTATAAGTTGTTACCAGGTATGGTACTCTACACTATCAGTTGTTACCAGGTATGGTACTCTACACTATAAGTTGTTACCAGGTATGGTACTCTACACTATCAGTTGTTACCAGGTATGGTACTCTACACTATCAGTTGTTAAGTACCGGGTAGGGTACTCTACACTATCAGTTGTTAAGTACCAGGTATGGTACTCTACACTTTCAGTTCTTAAGTACCGGGTATGGTACTCTACACTATCAGTTGTTATCAGGTATGGTACTCTACACTATAAGTTGTTACCAGGTAGGGTACTCTACACTATAAGTTGTCAAGTACCGGGTATGGTACTCTACACTATCAGTTGTTAAGTACCAGGTATGGTACTCTACACTATAAGTTGTTAAGTACCGGGTATTGTACTCTATACTATCAGTTGTTACCAGGTATGGTACTCTACACTATCAGTTGTTAAGTACCAGGTATGGTACTCTACACTATCAGTTGTTAAATACCAGGTATGGTACTCTACACTATAAGTTGTTAAGTACCAGGTATGGTACTCTACACTATCAGTTGTTACCAGGTATTGTACTCTACACTATCAGTTGTTACCAGGTATGGTACTCTACACTATAAGTTGTTACCAGGTATGGTACTCTACACTATCAGTTGTTAAGTACCAGGTATGGTACTCTACACTATCAGTTGTTAAGTACCGGGTATGGTACTCTACACTATAAGTTGTTACCAGGTATGGTACTCTACACTATCAGTTGTTACCAGGTATGGTACTCTACACTATCAGTTGTTACCAAGTATGGTACTCTACAATATAAGTTGTCAAGTACCGGGTATGGTACTCTACACTATCAGTTGTTAAGTACCAGGTATGGTACTCTACACTATAAGTTGTTAAGTACCGGGTATGGTACTCTATACTATCAGTTGTTACCAGGTATGGTACTCTACACTATCAGTTGTTAAGTACCAGGTATGGTACTCTACACTATCAGTTGTTAAGTACCAGGTATGGTACTCTACACTATAAGTTGTTACCAGGTATGGTACTCTACACTATCAGTTGTTACCAGGTATGGTACTCTACACTATAAGTTGTTACCAGGTATGGTACTCTACACTATAAGTTGTTACCAGGTATGGTACTCTACACTATAAGTTGTTACCAGGTATGGTACTCTACACTATAAGTTGTTACCAGGTATGGTACTCTACACTATCAGTTGTTAAGTACCAGGTATGGTACTCTACACTATCAGTTGTTAAGTACCAGGTATGGTACTCTACACTATCAGTTGTTAAGTACCGGGTAGGGTACTCTACACTATCAGTTGTTACCAGGTATGGTACTCTACACTATCAGTTGTTACCAGGTATGGTACTCTACACTATAAGTTGTTACCAGGTATGGTACTCTACACTATCAGTTGTTACCAGGTATGGTACTCTACACTATCAGTTGTTAAGTATCAGGTATGGTACTATACACTATCAGTTGTTACCAGGTACGGTACTCTACACTATAAGTTGTTACCCGGTATGGTACTCTACACTATCAGTTGTTACCAGGTATGGTACTCTACACTATCAGTTGTTACCAGGTACGGTACTCTACACTATAAGTTGTTACCCGGTATGGTACTCTACACTATCAGTTGTTACCAGGTATGGTACTCTGCACTATAAGTTGTTACCAGGTATGGTACTCTACATTATCAGTTGTTACCAGGTACGGTACTCTACACTATAAGTTGTTACCAGGTATGGTACTCTACACTATCAGTTGTTACCAGGTATGGTACTCTACACTATCAGTTGTTACCAGGTATGGTACTCTACACTATCAGTTGTTACCAGGTACGGTACTCTACACTATAAGTTGTTACCAGGTATGGTACTCTACACTATCAGTTGTTACCAGGTATGGTACTCTACACTATCAGTTGTTACCAGGTATGGTACTCTACACTATCAGTTGTTACCAGGTATATTACTCTACACTATCAGTTGTTACCAGGTATGGTACTCTACACTATCAGTTGTTAAGTACCGGGTAGGGTACTCTACACTATCAGTTGTTAAGTACCAGGTATGGTACTCTACACTTTCAGTTGTTAAGTACCGGGTATGGTACTCTACACTATCAGTTGTTATCAGGTATGGTACTCTACACTATAAGTTGTTACCAGGTAGGGTACTCTACACTATCAGTTGTTACCAGGTAGGGTACTCTACACTATCAGTTGTTACCAGGTATGGTACTCTACACTATCAGTTGTTACCAGGTATGGTACTCTACACTATCAGTTGTTAAGTACCAGGTATGGTACTCTACACTATCAGTTGTTAAGTACCGGGTATTGTACTCTACACTATCAGTTGTTACCAGGTATGGTACTCTACACTATAAGTTGTTACCAGGTATGGTACTCTACACTATAAGTTGTTACCTGGTATGGTACTCTACACTATCAGTTGTTACCAGGTATGGTACTCTACACTATCAGTTGTTAAGTACCAGGTATGGTACTCTACACTATCAGTTGTTAAGTACCGGGTATGGTACTCTACACTATCAGTTGTTACCAGGTATGGTACTCTACACTATCAGTTGTTACCAGGTACGGTACTCTACACTATAAGTTGTTACCAGGTATGGTACTCTACACTATCAGTTGTTACCAGGTATGGTACTCTACACTATAAATTGTTACCAGGTATGGTACTCTACACTATCAGTTGTTAAGTACCGGGTAAGGTACTCTACACTATCAGTTGTTACCAGGTATGGTACTCTACACTATAAGTTGTTACCAGGTATGGTACTCTACACTATAAGTTGTTACCAGGTATGGTACTCTACACTATCAGTTGTTAAGTACCGGGTAGGGTACTCTACACTATCAGTTGTTACCAGGTAGGGTACTCTACACTATCAGTTGTTACCAGGTATGGTACTCTACACTCTCAATTGTTACCAGGTATGGTACTCTACACTATCAGTTGTTACCAGGTATGGTACTCTACACTATCAGTTGTTACCAGGTATGGTACTCTACACTATCAGTTGTTACCAGGTATTGTACTCTACACTATCAGTTGTTACCAGGTATGGTACTCTACACTATCAGTTGTTACCAGGTATGGTACTCTACACTATAAGTTCTTAAGTACCTGGTATGGTACCCTACACTATCAGTTGTTAAGTACCGGGTATGGTACTCTATACTATCAGTTGTTACCAGGTATGGTACTCTACACTATTAGTTGTTAAGTACCAGGTTTGGTACTCTACACTATAAGTTGTTACCAGGTATGGTACTCTACACTATCAGTTGTTAAGTACCGGGTAGGGTACTCTACACTATCAGTTGTTAAGTACCAGGTATTGTACTCTACACTATCAGTTGTTACCAGGTATGGTACTTTACACTATCAGTTGTTACCAGGTACGGTACTCTACACTATAAGTTGTTACCAGGTATGGTACTCTACACTATCAGTTGTTACCAGGTATGGTACTCTACACTATCAGTTGTTACCAGGTATGGTACTCTACACTATCAGTTGTTACCAGGTAGGGTACTCTACACTATAAGTTGTCAAGTACCGGGTATGGTACTCTACACTATCAGTTGTTAAGTACCAGGTATGGTACTCTACACTATAAGTTGTTAAGTACCGGGTATTGTACTCTATACTATCAGTTGTTACCAGGTATGGTACTCTACACTATCAGTTGTTAAGTACCAGGTATGGTACTCTACACTATCAGTTGTTAAATACCAGGTATGGTACTCTACACTATAAGTTGTTAAGTACCAGGTATGGTACTCTACACTATCAGTTGTTACCAGGTATTGTACTCTACACTATCAGTTGTTACCAGGTATGGTACTCTACACTATAAGTTGTTACCAGGTATGGTACTCTACACTATCAGTTGTTAAGTACCAGGTATGGTACTCTACACTATCAGTTGTTAAGTACCGGGTATGGTACTCTACACTATAAGTTGTTACCAGGTATGGTACTCTACACTATCAGTTGTTACCAGGTATGGTACTCTACACTATCAGTTGTTACCAAGTATGGTACTCTACAATATAAGTTGTCAAGTACCGGGTATGGTACTCTACACTATCAGTTGTTAAGTACCAGGTATGGTACTCTACACTATAAGTTGTTAAGTACCGGGTATGGTACTCTATACTATCAGTTGTTACCAGGTATGGTACTCTACACTATCAGTTGTTAAGTACCAGGTATGGTACTCTACACTATCAGTTGTTAAGTACCAGGTATGGTACTCTACACTATAAGTTGTTACCAGGTATGGTACTCTACACTATCAGTTGTTATCAGGTATGGTACTCTACACTATAAGTTGTTACCAGGTATGGTACTCTACATTATCAGTTGTTAAGTACCAGGTATGGTACTCTACACTATCAGTTGTTTCCAGGTATGGCACTCTACACTATCAGTTGTTACCAGGTATGGTACTCTACACTATCAGTTGTTACAAGGTATGGTACTCTACACTATCAGTTGTTAAGTACCGAGTATGGTACTCTACACTATCATTTGTTACCAGGTATGGTACTTTACACTATCAGTTGTTACCAGGTATGGTACTCTACACTATCAGTTGTTACCGGGTATGGTACTCTACACTATCAGTTGTTAAGTACCAGGTATGGTACTCTACACTATCAGTTGTTACCAGGTATTGTACTCTACACTATCAGTTGTTACCAGGTATGGTACTCTACACTATCAGTTGTTACCAGGTATGGTACTCTACACTATCAGTTGATAAGTACCAGATATGGTACTCTACACTATAAGTTGTTAAGTACCAGGTATGGTACTCTACACTATCAGTTGTTACCAGGTATGGTACTCTACACTTTAAGTTGTTACCAGGTATAGTACTCTATACTATAAGTTGTTACCAGGTATGGTACTCTACACTATAAGTTGTTACCAGGTATGGTACTCTACACTATAAGTTGTTACCAGGTATGGTACTCTATACTATAAGGTGTTTAGTACCAGGTATGGTACTCTATACTATCAGTTGTTACCAGGTATGGTACTCTACACTATCAGTTGTTACCAGGTATGGTACTCTACACTATCAGTTGTTACCGGGTATGGCACTCTACACTATCAGTTGTTAAGTACCAGGTATGGTACTCTACACTATCATTTGTTACCAGATATGGTACTCTACACTATCAGTTGTTACCAGGTATGGTACTCTACACTATCAGTTGTTACCGGGTATGGTACTCTACACTATCAGTTGTTAAGTACCAGGTATGGTACTCTACACTATCAGTTGTTACCAGGTATTGTACTCTACACTATCAGTTGTTACCAGGTACGGTACTCTACACTATCAGTTGTTACCAGGTATGGTACTCTACACTATCAGTTGTTAAGTACCAGGTATGGTACTCTACACTATCAGTTGTTAAGTACCGGGTATGGTACTCTACACTATCAGTTGTTAAGTACCGGGTATGGTACTCTACACTATCAGTTGTTACCAGGTATGGTACTCTACACTATAAGTTGTTACCAGGTATGGTACTCTACACTATAAGTTGTTACCAGGTATGGTACTCTACACTATCAGTTGTTACCAGGTATGGTACTCTACACTATAAGTTGTTACCAGGTATGGTACTCTACACTATCAGTTGATACCAGGTATGGTACTCTACACTATAAGTTGTTACCAGGTATGGTACTCTACACTATAAGTTGTTACCAGGTATGGTACTCTACACTATCAGTTGTTAAGTACCAGGTATGGTACTCTACACTATCAGTTGTTAAGTACCGGGTAGGGTACTCTACACTATCAGTTGTTACCAGGTATGGTACTCTACACTATTAGTTGTTAAGTACCAGGTTTGGTACTCTACACTATAAGTTGTTACCAGGTATGGTACTCTACACTATCAGTTGTTAAGTACCGGGTAGGGTACTCTACACTATCAGTTGTTAAGTACCAGGTATTGTACTCTACACTATCAGTTGTTACCAGGTATGGTACTTTACACTATCAGTTGTTACCAGGTACGGTACTCTACACTATAAGTTGTTACCAGGTATGGTACTCTACACTATCAGTTGTTACCAGGTATGGTACTCTACACTATCAGTTGTTACCAGGTATGGTACTCTACACTATCAGTTGTTACCAGGTAGGGTACTCTACACTATAAGTTGTCAAGTACCGGGTATGGTACTCTACACTATCAGTTGTTAAGTACCAGGTATGGTACTCTACACTATAAGTTGTTAAGTACCGGGTATTGTACTCTATACTATCAGTTGTTACCAGGTATGGTACTCTACACTATCAGTTGTTAAGTACCAGGTATGGTACTCTACACTATCAGTTGTTAAATACCAGGTATGGTACTCTACACTATAAGTTGTTAAGTACCAGGTATGGTACTCTACACTATCAGTTGTTACCAGGTATTGTACTCTACACTATCAGTTGTTACCAGGTATGGTACTCTACACTATAAGTTGTTACCAGGTATGGTACTCTACACTATCAGTTGTTAAGTACCAGGTATGGTACTCTACACTATCAGTTGTTAAGTACCGGGTATGGTACTCTACACTATAAGTTGTTACCAGGTATGGTACTCTACACTATCAGTTGTTACCAGGTATGGTACTCTACACTATCAGTTGTTACCAAGTATGGTACTCTACAATATAAGTTGTCAAGTACCGGGTATGGTACTCTACACTATCAGTTGTTAAGTACCAGGTATGGTACTCTACACTATAAGTTGTTAAGTACCGGGTATGGTACTCTATACTATCAGTTGTTACCAGGTATGGTACTCTACACTATCAGTTGTTAAGTACCAGGTATGGTACTCTACACTATCAGTTGTTAAGTACCAGGTATGGTACTCTACACTATAAGTTGTTACCAGGTATGGTACTCTACACTATCAGTTGTTATCAGGTATGGTACTCTACACTATAAGTTGTTACCAGGTATGGTACTCTACATTATCAGTTGTTAAGTACCAGGTATGGTACTCTACACTATCAGTTGTTTCCAGGTATGGCACTCTACACTATCAGTTGTTACCAGGTATGGTACTCTACACTATCAGTTGTTACAAGGTATGGTACTCTACACTATCAGTTGTTAAGTACCGAGTATGGTACTCTACACTATCATTTGTTACCAGGTATGGTACTTTACACTATCAGTTGTTACCAGGTATGGTACTCTACACTATCAGTTGTTACCGGGTATGGTACTCTACACTATCAGTTGTTAAGTACCAGGTATGGTACTCTACACTATCAGTTGTTACCAGGTATTGTACTCTACACTATCAGTTGTTACCAGGTATGGTACTCTACACTATCAGTTGTTACCAGGTATGGTACTCTACACTATCAGTTGATAAGTACCAGATATGGTACTCTACACTATAAGTTGTTAAGTACCAGGTATGGTACTCTACACTATCAGTTGTTACCAGGTATGGTACTCTACACTTTAAGTTGTTACCAGGTATAGTACTCTATACTATAAGTTGTTACCAGGTATGGTACTCTACACTATAAGTTGTTACCAGGTATGGTACTCTACACTATAAGTTGTTACCAGGTATGGTACTCTATACTATAAGGTGTTTAGTACCAGGTATGGTACTCTATACTATCAGTTGTTACCAGGTATGGTACTCTACACTATCAGTTGTTACCAGGTATGGTACTCTACACTATCAGTTGTTACCGGGTATGGCACTCTACACTATCAGTTGTTAAGTACCAGGTATGGTACTCTACACTATCATTTGTTACCAGATATGGTACTCTACACTATCAGTTGTTACCAGGTATGGTACTCTACACTATCAGTTGTTACCGGGTATGGTACTCTACACTATCAGTTGTTAAGTACCAGGTATGGTACTCTACACTATCAGTTGTTACCAGGTATTGTACTCTACACTATCAGTTGTTACCAGGTACGGTACTCTACACTATCAGTTGTTACCAGGTATGGTACTCTACACTATCAGTTGTTAAGTACCAGGTATGGTACTCTACACTATCAGTTGTTAAGTACCGGGTATGGTACTCTACACTATCAGTTGTTAAGTACCGGGTATGGTACTCTACACTATCAGTTGTTACCAGGTATGGTACTCTACACTATAAGTTGTTACCAGGTATGGTACTCTACACTATAAGTTGTTACCAGGTATGGTACTCTACACTATCAGTTGTTACCAGGTATGGTACTCTACACTATAAGTTGTTACCAGGTATGGTACTCTACACTATCAGTTGATACCAGGTATGGTACTCTACACTATAAGTTGTTACCAGGTATGGTACTCTACACTATTAGTTGTTACCAGGTATGGTACTCTACACTATCAGTTGTTAAGTACCAGGTATGGTACTCTACACTATCAGTTGTTAAGTACCGGGTAGGGTACTCTACACTATCAGTTGTTACCAGGTATGGTACTCTACACTATCAGTTGTTACCAGGTATGGTACTCTACACTATAAGTTGTTACCAGGTATGGTACTCTACACTATCAGTTGTTACCAGGTATGGTACTCTACACTATAAGTTGTCAAGTACCGGGTATGGTACTCTACACTATCAGTTGTTAAGTACCAGGTATGGTACTCTACACTATAAGTTGTTAAGTACCGGGTATGGTACTCTATACTATCAGTTGTTACCAGGTATGGTACTCTACACTATCAGTTGTTAAGTACCAGGTATGGTACTCTACACTATCAGTTGTTAAGTACCAGGTATGGTACTCTACACTATAAGTTGTTAATAGGTATGGTACTCTACACTATCAGTTGTTATCAGGTATGGTACTCTACACTATAAGTTGTTACCAGGTATGGTACTCTACACTATCAGTTGTTAAGTACCAGGTATGGTACTCTACACTATCAGTTGTTACCAGGTATGGCACTCTACACTATCAGTTGTTACCAGGTATAATACTCTACACTATCAGTTGTTACCAGGTATGGTACTCTACACTATCAGTTGTTAAGTACCGAGTATGGTACTCTACACTATCAGTTGTTAAGTACCGAGTATGGTACTCTACACTATCAGTTGTTACCAGGTATGGTACTCTACACTATCAGTTGTTACCAGGTATGGTACTCTACACTATCAGTTGTTACCAGGTATGGTACTCTACACTATCAGTTGATAAGTACCAGATATGGTACTCTACACTATAAGTTGTTAAGTACCAGGTATGGTACTCTACACTATCAGTTGTTACCAGGTATGGTACTCTACACTATAAGTTGTTACCAGGTATGGTACTCTACACTATCAGTTGTTAAGTACCAGGTATGGTACTCTACACTATCAGTTGTTACCAGGTATGGTACTCTACACTATCAGTTGTTACCAGGTATGGTACTCTACACTATCAGTTGTTAAGTACCGGGTATGGTACTCTACACTATCAGTTGTTACCAGGTATGGTACTCTACACTATCAGTTGTTACCAGGTATGGTACTCTACACTATAAGTTGTTACCAGGTATGGTACTCTACACTATCAGTTGTTACCAGGTATGGTACTCTACACTATCAGTTGTTACCAGGTATGGTACTCTACACTATAAGTTGTTACCAGGTATGGTACTTTACACTATCAGTTGTTACCAGGTATGGTACTCTACACTATCAGTTGTTACCAGGTATGGTACTCTACACTATCAGTTGTTACCAGGTATGGTACTCTACACTATCAGTTGTTAAGTTGTTACCAGGTATGGTACTCTACACTATCAGTTGTTAAGTACCGGGTATGGTACTCTACACTATCAGTTGTTAAGTACCAGGTATGGTACTCTACACTATAAGTTGTTACCAGGTATGGTACTCTACACTATCAGTTGTTACCAGGTATGGTACTCTACACTATCAGTTGTTACCAGGTATGGTACTCTACACTATCAGTTGTTAAGTACCGGGTATGGTACTCTACACTATCAGTTGTTACCAGGTATGGTACTATATACTATAAGTTGTTACCAGGTATGGTACTCTACACTATAAGTTGTTAAGTTCCAGGTATGGTACTCTACACTATCAGTTGTTAAGTACCGGGTATGGTACTCTACACTATAAGTTGTTACCAGGTATGGTACTCTACACTATCAGTTGTTACCAGGTATGGTACTCTACACTATAAGTTGTTAAGTACCGGGTAGGGTACTCTACACTATCAGTTGTTAAGTACCGGGTATGGTACTCTACACTATCAGTTGTTACCAGGTATGGTACTCTATACTATAAGTTGTTACCAGGTATGGTACTCTACACTATAAGTTGTTACCAGGTATGGAACTCTATACTATAAGTTGTTACCAGGTATGGTACTCTACACTATCAGTTGTTAAGTACCAGGTATGGTACTCTACACTATCAGTTGTTAAGTACCGGGTATGGTACTCTACACTATCAGTTGTTACCAGGTATGGTACTCTACACTATATGTTGTTACCAGGTATGGTACTCTACACTATAAGTTGTTACCAGGTATGGTACTCTACACTATCAGTTGTTACCAGGTATGGTACTCTACACTATCAGTTGTTAAGTACCAGGTATGGTACTCTACACTATCAGTTGTTAAGTACCGGGTATGGTACTCTACACTATCAGTTGTTACCAGGTATGGTACTCTACACTATAAGTTGTTACCAGGTATGGTACTCTACACTATCAGTTGTTACCAGGTATGGTACTCTACACTATCAGTTGTTAAGTACCAGGTATGGTACTCTACACTATCAGTTGTTAAGTACCAGGTATGGTACTCTACACTATCAGTTGTTACCAGGTATGGTACTTTACACTATCAGTTGTTACCAGGTACGGTACTCTACACTATAAGTTGTTACCAGGTATGGTACTCTACACTATCAGTTGTTACCAGGTATGGTACTCTACACTATCAGTTGTTACCAGGTATGGTACTCTACACTATCAGTTGTTAAGTACCAGGTATGGTACTCTACACTATCAGTTGTTACCAGGTACGGTACTCTACACTATAAGTTGTTACCCGGTATGGTACTCTACACTATCAGTTGTTACCAGGTATGGTACTCTACACTATAAGTTGTTACCAGGTATGGTACTCTAGACTATCAGTTGTTACCAGGTATGGTACTTTACACTATCAGTTGTTACCAGGTACGGCACTCTACACTATAAGTTGTTACCAGGTATGGTACTCTACACTATCAGTTGTTACCAGGTATGGTACTCTACACTATCAGTTGTTACCAGGTATGGTACTCTACACTATAAGTTGTTACCAGGTATGGTACTCTACATTATCAGTTGTTACCAGGTATGGTACTCTACACTATCAGTTGTTACCAGGTATGGTACTCTACACTATAAGTTGTTACCAGGTATGGTACTCTACACTATCAGTTGTTACCAGGTACGGTACTCTACACTATAAGTTGTTACCAGGTATGGTACTCTACACTATAAGTTGTTACTAGGTATGGTACTCTACACTATAAGTTGTTACCAGGTATGGTACTCTACACTATCAGTTGTTACCAGGTATGGTACTCTACACTATCAGTTGTTACCAGGTACGGTACTCTACACTATCAGTTGTTACCAAGTATGGTACTCTACACTATAAGTTGTTACCAGGTATGGTACTCTACACTATCAGTTGTTACCAGGTATGGTACTCTACACTATCAGTTGTTACCAGGTACGGTACTCTACACTATAAGTTGTTACCAGGTATGGTACTCTACACTATCAGTTGTTACCAGGTATGGTACTCTACACTATAAATTGTTACCAGGTATGGTACTCTACACTATCAGTTGTTAAGTACCGGGTAAGGTACTCTACACTATCAGTTGTTACCAGGTATGGTACTCTACACTATAAGTTGTTACCAGGTATGGTACTCTACACTATAAGTTGTTACCAGGTATGGTACTCTACACTATCAGTTGTTAAGTACCGGGTAGGGTACTCTACACTATCAGTTGTTACCAGGTAGGGTACTCTACACTATCAGTTGTTACCAGGTATGGTACTCTACACTCTCAATTGTTACCAGGTATGGTACTCTACACTATCAGTTGTTACCAGGTATGGTACTCTACACTATCAGTTGTTACCAGGTATGGTACTCTACACTATCAGTTGTTACCAGGTATTGTACTCTACACTATCAGTTGTTACCAGGTATGGTACTCTACACTATCAGTTGTTACCAGGTATGGTACTCTACACTATAAGTTCTTAAGTACCTGGTATGGTACCCTACACTATCAGTTGTTAAGTACCGGGTATGGTACTCTATACTATCAGTTGTTACCAGGTATGGTACTCTACACTATTAGTTGTTAAGTACCAGGTTTGGTACTCTACACTATAAGTTGTTACCAGGTATGGTACTCTACACTATCAGTTGTTAAGTACCGGGTAGGGTACTCTACACTATCAGTTGTTAAGTACCAGGTATTGTACTCTACACTATCAGTTGTTACCAGGTATGGTACTTTACACTATCAGTTGTTACCAGGTACGGTACTCTACACTATAAGTTGTTACCAGGTATGGTACTCTACACTATCAGTTGTTACCAGGTATGGTACTCTACACTATCAGTTGTTACCAGGTATGGTACTCTACACTATCATTTGTTACCAGGTAGGGTACTCTACACTATAAGTTGTCAAGTACCGGGTATGGTACTCTACACTATCAGTTGTTAAGTACCAGGTATGGTACTCTACACTATAAGTTGTTAAGTACCGGGTATTGTACTCTATACTATCAGTTGTTACCAGGTATGGTACTCTACACTATCAGTTGTTAAATACCAGGTATGGTACTCTACACTATAAGTTGTTAAGTACCAGGTATGGTACTCTACACTATCAGTTGTTACCAGGTATTGTACTCTACACTATCAGTTGTTACCAGGTATGGTACTCTACACTATAAGTTGTTACCAGGTATGGTACTCTACACTATCAGTTGTTAAGTACCAGGTATGGTACTCTACACTATCAGTTGTTAAGTACCGGGTATGGTACTCTACACTATAAGTTGTTACCAGGTATGGTACTCTACACTATCAGTTGTTACCAGGTATGGTACTCTACACTATCAGTTGTTACCAAGTATGGTACTCTACAATATAAGTTGTCAAGTACCGGGTATGGTACTCTACACTATCAGTTGTTACCAGGTATGGTACTCTACACTATAAGTTGTTACCAGGTATGGTACTCTACACTATAAGTTGTTACCAGGTATGGTACTCTACACTATCAGTTGTTAAGTACCGGGTAGGGTACTCTACACTATCAGTTGTTACCAGGTACGGTACTCTACACTATAAGTTGTTACCAGGTATGGTACTCTACACTATCAGTTGTTACCAGGTATGGTACTCTACACTATAAATTGTTACCAGGTATGGTACTCTACACTATCAGTTGTTAAGTACCGGGTAAGGTACTCTACACTATCAGTTGTTACCAGGTATGGTACTCTACACTATAAGTTGTTACAAGGTATGGTACTCTACACTATCAGTTGTTAAGTACCGGGTAGGGTACTCTACACTATCAGTTGTTACCAGGTAGGGTACTCTACACTATCAGTTGTTACCAGGTATGGTACTCTACACTCTCAATTGTTACCAGGTATGGTACTCTACACTATCAGTTGTTACCAGGTATGGTACTCTACACTATCAGTTGTTACCAGGTATGGTACTCTACACTATCAGTTGTTACCAGGTATTGTACTCTACAATATCAGTTGTTACCAGGTATGGTACTCTACACTATCAGTTGTTACCAGGTATGGTACTCTACACTATAAGTTCTTAAGTACCGGGTATGGTACCCTACACTATCAGTTGTTAAGTACCGGGTATGGTACTCTATACTATCAGTTGTTACCAGGTATGGTACTCTACACTATCAGTTGTTAAGTACCAGGTTTGGTACTCTACACTATAAGTTGTTACCAGGTATGGTACTCTACACTATCAGTTGTTAAGTACCGGGTAGGGTACTCTACACTATCAGTTGTTAAGTACCAGGTATTGTACTCTACACTATCAGTTGTTACCAGGTATGGTACTTTACACTATCAGTTGTTACCAGGTACGGTACTCTACACTATAAGTTGTTACCAGGTATGGTACTCAACACTATCAGTTGTTACCAGGTATGGTACTCTACACTATCAGTTGTTACCAGGTATGGTACTCTACACTATAAGTTGTTACCAGGTATGGTACTCTACATTATCAGTTGTTACCAGGTACGGTACTCTACACTATAAGTTGTTACAAGGTATGGTACTCTACACTATCAGTTGTTACCAGGTATGGTACTCTACACTATAAGTTGTTACCAGGTATGGTACTCTACACTATCAGTTGTTACCAGGTACGGTACTCCACACTATAAGTTGTTACCAGGTATGGTACTCTACACTATAAGTTGTTACCAGGTATGGTACTCTACACTATCAATTGTTACCAGGTATGGTACTCTACACTATAAGTTGTTACCAGGTATGGTACTCTACACTATCAGTTGTTACCAGGTATGGTACTCTACACTATCAGTTGTTAAGTACCGGGTAGGGTACTCTACACTATCAGTTGTTAAGTACCAGGTATGGTACTCTACACTTTCAGTTCTTAAGTACCGGGTATGGTACTCTACACTATCAGTTGTTATCAGGTATGGTACTCTACACTATAAGTTGTTACCAGGTAGGGTACTCTACACTATAAGTTGTCAAGTACCGGGTATGGTACTCTACACTATCAGTTGTTAAGTACCAGGTATGGTACTCTACACTATAAGTTGTTAAGTACCGGGTATTGTACTCTATACTATCAGTTGTTACCAGGTATGGTACTCTACACTATCAGTTGTTAAGTACCAGGTATGGTACTCTACACTATCAGTTGTTAAATACCAGGTATGGTACTCTACACTATAAGTTGTTAAGTACCAGGTATGGTACTCTACACTATCAGTTGTTACCAGGTATTGTACTCTACACTATCAGTTGTTACCAGGTATGGTACTCTACACTATAAGTTGTTACCAGGTATGGTACTCTACACTATCAGTTGTTAAGTACCAGGTATGGTACTCTACACTATCAGTTGTTAAGTACCGGGTATGGTACTCTACACTATAAGTTGTTACCAGGTATGGTACTCTACACTATCAGTTGTTACCAGGTATGGTACTCTACACTATCAGTTGTTACCAAGTATGGTACTCTACAATATAAGTTGTCAAGTACCGGGTATGGTACTCTACACTATCAGTTGTTAAGTACCAGGTATGGTACTCTACACTATAAGTTGTTAAGTACCGGGTATGGTACTCTATACTATCAGTTGTTACCAGGTATGGTACTCTACACTATCAGTTGTTAAGTACCAGGTATGGTACTCTACACTATCAGTTGTTAAGTACCAGGTATGGTACTCTACACTATAAGTTGTTACCAGGTATGGTACTCTACACTATCAGTTGTTATCAGGTATGGTACTCTACACTATAAGTTGTTACCAGGTATGGTACTCTACACTATCAGTTGTTAAGTACCGAGTATGGTACTCTACACTATCATTTGTTACCAGGTATGGTACTCTACACTATCAGTTGTTACCAGGTATGGTACTCTACACTATCAGTTGTTACCGGGTATGGTACTCTACACTATCAGTTGTTAAGTACCAGGTATGGTACTCTACAATATCAGTTGTTACCAAGTATTGTACTCTACACTATCAGTTGTTACCAGGTATGGTACTCTACACTATCAGTTGTTACCAGGTATGGTACTCTACACTATCAGTTGATAAGTACCAGATATGGTACTCTACACTATAAGTTGTTAAGTACCAGGTATGGTACTCTACACTATCAGTTGTTACCAGGTATGGTACTAAACACTTTAAGTTGTTACCAGGTATAGTACTCTATACTATAAGTTGTTACCAGGTATGGTACTCTACACTATAAGTTGTTACCAGGTATGGTACTCTACACTATAAGTTGTTACTAGGTATGGTACTCTATACTATAAGGTGTTTAGTACCAGGTATGGTACTCTATACTATCAGTTGTTACCAGGTATGGTACTCTACACTATCAGTTGTTACCAGGTATGGTACTCTACACTATCAGTTGTTACCGGGTATGGCACTCTACACTATCAGTTGTTAAGTACCAGGTATGGTACTCTACACTATCATTTGTTACCAGGTATTGTACTCTACACTATCAGTTGTTACCAGGTATGGTACTCTACACTATCAGTTGTTACCGGGTATGGTACTCTACACTATCAGTTGTTAAGTACCAGGTATGGTACTCTACACTATCAGTTGTTACCAGGTATTGTACTCTACACTATCAGTTGTTACCAGGTATGGTACTCTACACTATCAGTTGTTACCAGGTATGGTACTCTACACTATCAGTTGTTAAGTACCAGGTATGGTACTCTACACTATCAGTTGTTAAGTACCGGGTATGGTACTCTACACTATCAGTTGTTAAGTACCGGGTATGGTACTCTACACTATCAGTTGTTACCAGGTATGGTACTCTACACTATAAGTTGTTACCAGGTATGGTACTCTACACTATCAGTTGTTACCAGGTATGGTACTCTACACTATAAGTTGTTACCAGGTATGGTACTCTACACTATAAGTTGTTACCAGGTATGGTACTCTACACTATAAGTTGTTACCAGGTATGGTACTCTACACTATAAGTTGTTACCAGGTATGGTACTCTACACTATCAGTTGTTAAGTACCAGGTATGGTACTCTACACTATCAGTTGTTAAGTACCAGGTATGGTACTCTACACTATCAGTTGTTAAGTACCGGGTAGGGTACTCTACACTATCAGTTGTTACCAGGTATGGTACTCTACACTATCAGTTGTTACCAGGTATGGTACTCTACACTATAAGTTGTTACCAGGTATGGTACTCTACACTATCAGTTGTTACCAGGTATGGTACTCTACACTATCAGTTGTTAAGTATCAGGTATGGTACTATACACTATCAGTTGTTACCAGGTACGGTACTCTACACTATAAGTTGTTACCCGGTATGGTACTCTACACTATCAGTTGTTACCAGGTATGGTACTCTACACTATCAGTTGTTACCAGGTACGGTACTCTACACTATAAGTTGTTACCCGGTATGGTACTCTACACTATCAGTTGTTACCAGGTATGGTACTCTGCACTATAAGTTGTTACCAGGTATGGTACTCTACATTATCAGTTGTTACCAGGTACGGTACTCTACACTATAAGTTGTTACCAGGTATGGTACTCTACACTATCAGTTGTTACCAGGTATGGTACTCTACACTATCAGTTGTTACCAGGTATGGTACTCTACACTATCAGTTGTTACCAGGTACGGTACTCTACACTATAAGTTGTTACCAGGTATGGTACTCTACACTATCAGTTGTTACCAGGTATGGTACTCTACACTATCAGTTGTTACCAGGTATGGTACTCTACACTATCAGTTGTTACCAGGTATGGTACTCTACACTATCAGTTGTTACCAGGTATGGTACTCTACACTATCAGTTGTTAAGTACCGGGTAGGGTACTCTACACTATCAGTTGTTAAGTACCAGGTATGGTACTCTACACTTTCAGTTGTTAAGTACCGGGTATGGTACTCTACACTATCAGTTGTTATCAGGTATGGTACTCTACACTATAAGTTGTTACCAGGTAGGGTACTCTACACTATCAGTTGTTACCAGGTAGGGTACTCTACACTATCAGTTGTTACCAGGTATGGTACTCTACACTATCAGTTGTTACCAGGTATGGTACTCTACACTATCAGTTGTTAAGTACCAGGTATGGTACTCTACACTATCAGTTGTTAAGTACCGGGTATTGTACTCTACACTATCAGTTGTTACCAGGTATGGTACTCTACACTATAAGTTGTTACCAGGTATGGTACTCTACACTATAAGTTGTTACCTGGTATGGTACTCTACACTATCAGTTGTTACCAGGTATGGTACTCTACACTATCAGTTGTTAAGTACCAGGTATGGTACTCTACACTATCAGTTGTTAAGTACCGGGTATGGTACTCTACACTATCAGTTGTTACCAGGTATGGTACTCTACACTATCAGTTGTTACCAGGTACGGTACTCTACACTATAAGTTGTTACCAGGTATGGTACTCTACACTATCAGTTGTTACCAGGTATGGTACTCTACACTATAAATTGTTACCAGGTATGGTACTCTACACTATCAGTTGTTAAGTACCGGGTAAGGTACTCTACACTATCAGTTGTTACCAGGTATGGTACTCTACACTATAAGTTGTTACCAGGTATGGTACTCTACACTATAAGTTGTTACCAGGTATGGTACTCTACACTATCAGTTGTTAAGTACCGGGTAGGGTACTCTACACTATCAGTTGTTACCAGGTAGGGTACTCTACACTATCAGTTGTTACCAGGTATGGTACTCTACACTCTCAATTGTTACCAGGTATGGTACTCTACACTATCAGTTGTTACCAGGTATGGTACTCTACACTATCAGTTGTTACCAGGTATGGTACTCTACACTATCAGTTGTTACCAGGTATTGTACTCTACACTATCAGTTGTTACCAGGTATGGTACTCTACACTATCAGTTGTTACCAGGTATGGTACTCTACACTATAAGTTCTTAAGTACCTGGTATGGTACCCTACACTATCAGTTGTTAAGTACCGGGTATGGTACTCTATACTATCAGTTGTTACCAGGTATGGTACTCTACACTATTAGTTGTTAAGTACCAGGTTTGGTACTCTACACTATAAGTTGTTACCAGGTATGGTACTCTACACTATCAGTTGTTAAGTACCGGGTAGGGTACTCTACACTATCAGTTGTTAAGTACCAGGTATTGTACTCTACACTATCAGTTGTTACCAGGTATGGTACTTTACACTATCAGTTGTTACCAGGTACGGTACTCTACACTATAAGTTGTTACCAGGTATGGTACTCTACACTATCAGTTGTTACCAGGTATGGTACTCTACACTATCAGTTGTTACCAGGTATGGTACTCTACACTATCAGTTGTTACCAGGTAGGGTACTCTACACTATAAGTTGTCAAGTACCGGGTATGGTACTCTACACTATCAGTTGTTAAGTACCAGGTATGGTACTCTACACTATAAGTTGTTAAGTACCGGGTATTGTACTCTATACTATCAGTTGTTACCAGGTATGGTACTCTACACTATCAGTTGTTAAGTACCAGGTATGGTACTCTACACTATCAGTTGTTAAATACCAGGTATGGTACTCTACACTATAAGTTGTTAAGTACCAGGTATGGTACTCTACACTATCAGTTGTTACCAGGTATTGTACTCTACACTATCAGTTGTTACCAGGTATGGTACTCTACACTATAAGTTGTTACCAGGTATGGTACTCTACACTATCAGTTGTTAAGTACCAGGTATGGTACTCTACACTATCAGTTGTTAAGTACCGGGTATGGTACTCTACACTATAAGTTGTTACCAGGTATGGTACTCTACACTATCAGTTGTTACCAGGTATGGTACTCTACACTATCAGTTGTTACCAAGTATGGTACTCTACAATATAAGTTGTCAAGTACCGGGTATGGTACTCTACACTATCAGTTGTTAAGTACCAGGTATGGTACTCTACACTATAAGTTGTTAAGTACCGGGTATGGTACTCTATACTATCAGTTGTTACCAGGTATGGTACTCTACACTATCAGTTGTTAAGTACCAGGTATGGTACTCTACACTATCAGTTGTTAAGTACCAGGTATGGTACTCTACACTATAAGTTGTTACCAGGTATGGTACTCTACACTATCAGTTGTTATCAGGTATGGTACTCTACACTATAAGTTGTTACCAGGTATGGTACTCTACATTATCAGTTGTTAAGTACCAGGTATGGTACTCTACACTATCAGTTGTTTCCAGGTATGGCACTCTACACTATCAGTTGTTACCAGGTATGGTACTCTACACTATCAGTTGTTACAAGGTATGGTACTCTACACTATCAGTTGTTAAGTACCGAGTATGGTACTCTACACTATCATTTGTTACCAGGTATGGTACTTTACACTATCAGTTGTTACCAGGTATGGTACTCTACACTATCAGTTGTTACCGGGTATGGTACTCTACACTATCAGTTGTTAAGTACCAGGTATGGTACTCTACACTATCAGTTGTTACCAGGTATTGTACTCTACACTATCAGTTGTTACCAGGTATGGTACTCTACACTATCAGTTGTTACCAGGTATGGTACTCTACACTATCAGTTGATAAGTACCAGATATGGTACTCTACACTATAAGTTGTTAAGTACCAGGTATGGTACTCTACACTATCAGTTGTTACCAGGTATGGTACTCTACACTTTAAGTTGTTACCAGGTATAGTACTCTATACTATAAGTTGTTACCAGGTATGGTACTCTACACTATAAGTTGTTACCAGGTATGGTACTCTACACTATAAGTTGTTACCAGGTATGGTACTCTATACTATAAGGTGTTTAGTACCAGGTATGGTACTCTATACTATCAGTTGTTACCAGGTATGGTACTCTACACTATCAGTTGTTACCAGGTATGGTACTCTACACTATCAGTTGTTACCGGGTATGGCACTCTACACTATCAGTTGTTAAGTACCAGGTATGGTACTCTACACTATCATTTGTTACCAGATATGGTACTCTACACTATCAGTTGTTACCAGGTATGGTACTCTACACTATCAGTTGTTACCGGGTATGGTACTCTACACTATCAGTTGTTAAGTACCAGGTATGGTACTCTACACTATCAGTTGTTACCAGGTATTGTACTCTACACTATCAGTTGTTACCAGGTACGGTACTCTACACTATCAGTTGTTACCAGGTATGGTACTCTACACTATCAGTTGTTAAGTACCAGGTATGGTACTCTACACTATCAGTTGTTAAGTACCGGGTATGGTACTCTACACTATAAGTTGTTACCAGGTATGGTACTCTACACTATCAGTTGTTACCAGGTATGGTACTCTACACTATAAGTTGTTAAGTACCGGGTAGGGTACTCTACACTATCAGTTGTTAAGTACCGGGTATGGTACTCTACACTATCAGTTGTTACCAGGTATGGTACTCTATACTATAAGTTGTTACCAGGTATGGTACTCTACACTATAAGTTGTTACCAGGTATGGAACTCTATACTATAAGTTGTTACCAGGTATGGTACTCTACACTATCAGTTGTTAAGTACCAGGTATGGTACTCTACACTATCAGTTGTTAAGTACCGGGTATGGTACTCTACACTATCAGTTGTTACCAGGTATGGTACTCTACACTATATGTTGTTACCAGGTATGGTACTCTACACTATAAGTTGTTACCAGGTATGGTACTCTACACTATCAGTTGTTACCAGGTATGGTACTCTACACTATCAGTTGTTAAGTACCAGGTATGGTACTCTACACTATCAGTTGTTAAGTACCGGGTATGGTACTCTACACTATCAGTTGTTACCAGGTATGGTACTCTACACTATAAGTTGTTACCAGGTATGGTACTCTACACTATCAGTTGTTACCAGGTATGGTACTCTACACTATCAGTTGTTAAGTACCAGGTATGGTACTCTACACTATCAGTTGTTAAGTACCAGGTATGGTACTCTACACTATCAGTTGTTACCAGGTATGGTACTTTACACTATCAGTTGTTACCAGGTACGGTACTCTACACTATAAGTTGTTACCAGGTATGGTACTCTACACTATCAGTTGTTACCAGGTATGGTACTCTACACTATCAGTTGTTACCAGGTATGGTACTCTACACTATCAGTTGTTAAGTACCAGGTATGGTACTCTACACTATCAGTTGTTACCAGGTACGGTACTCTACACTATAAGTTGTTACCCGGTATGGTACTCTACACTATCAGTTGTTACCAGGTATGGTACTCTACACTATAAGTTGTTACCAGGTATGGTACTCTAGACTATCAGTTGTTACCAGGTATGGTACTTTACACTATCAGTTGTTACCAGGTACGGCACTCTACACTATAAGTTGTTACCAGGTATGGTACTCTACACTATCAGTTGTTACCAGGTATGGTACTCTACACTATCAGTTGTTACCAGGTATGGTACTCTACACTATCAGTTGTTAAGTATCAGGTATGGTACTCTACACTATCAGTTGTTAAGTATCAGGTATGGTACTCTACACTATCAGTTGTTACCAGGAACGGTACTCTACACTATAAGTTGTTACCCGGTATGGTACTCTACACTATCAGTTGTTACCAGGTATGGTACTCTACACTATAAGTTGTTACCAGGTATGGTACTCTACATTATCAGTAGTTACCAGGTACGGTACTCTACACTATAAGTTGTTACAAGGTATGGTACTCTACACTATCAGTTGTTACCAGGTATGGTACTCTACACTATAAGTTGTTACCAGGTATGGTACTCTACACTATCAGTTGTTACCAGGTACGGTACTCTACACTATAAGTTGTTACCAGGTATGGTACTCTACACTATAAGTTGTTACCAGGTATGGTACTCTACACTATCAGTTGTTACCAGGTATGGTACTCTACACTATAAGTTGTTACCAGGTATGGTACTCTACACTATCAGTTGTTACCAGGTATGGTACTCTACACTATCAGTTGTTAAGTACCGGGTAGGGTACTCTACACTATCAGTTGTTAAGTACCAGGTATGGTACTCTACACTTTCAGTTGTTAAGTACCGGGTATGGTACTCTACACTATCAGTTGTTATCAGGTATGGTACTCTACACTATAAGTTGTTACCAGGTAGGGTACTCTACACTATCAGTTGTTACCAGGTAGGGTACTCTACACTATCAGTTGTTACCAGGTATGGTACTCTACACTATCAGTTGTTACCAGGTATGGTACTCTACACTATCAGTTGTTAAGTACCAGGTATGGTACTCTACACTATCAGTTGTTAAGTACCGGGTATTGTACTCTACACTATCAGTTGTTACCAGGTATGGTACTCTACACTATAAGTTGTTACCAGGTATGGTACTCTACACTATAAGTTGTTACCTGGTATGGTACTCTACACTATCAGTTGTTACCAGGTATGGTACTCTACACTATCAGTTGTTAAGTACCAGGTATGGTACTCTACACTATCAGTTGTTAAGTACCGGGTATGGTACTCTACACTATCAGTTGTTACCAGGTATGGTACTCTACACTATCAGTTGTTACCAGGTACGGTACTCTACACTATAAGTTGTTACCAGGTATGGTACTCTACACTATCAGTTGTTACCAGGTATGGTACTCTACACTATAAATTGTTACCAGGTATGGTACTCTACACTATCAGTTGTTAAGTACCGGGTAAGGTACTCTACACTATCAGTTGTTACCAGGTATGGTACTCTACACTATAAGTTGTTACAAGGTATGGTACTCTACACTATCAGTTGTTAAGTACCGGGTAGGGTACTCTACACTATCAGTTGTTACCAGGTAGGGTACTCTACACTATCAGTTGTTACCAGGTATGGTACTCTACACTCTCAATTGTTACCAGGTATGGTACTCTACACTATCAGTTGTTACCAGGTATGGTACTCTACACTATCAGTTGTTACCAGGTATGGTACTCTACACTATCAGTTGTTACCAGGTATTGTACTCTACAATATCAGTTGTTACCAGGTATGGTACTCTACACTATCAGTTGTTACCAGGTATGGTACTCTACACTATAAGTTCTTAAGTACCGGGTATGGTACCCTACACTATCAGTTGTTAAGTACCGGGTATGGTACTCTATACTATCAGTTGTTACCAGGTATGGTACTCTACACTATCAGTTGTTAAGTACCAGGTTTGGTACTCTACACTATAAGTTGTTACCAGGTATGGTACTCTACACTATCAGTTGTTAAGTACCGGGTAGGGTACTCTACACTATCAGTTGTTAAGTACCAGGTATTGTACTCTACACTATCAGTTGTTACCAGGTATGGTACTTTACACTATCAGTTGTTACCAGGTACGGTACTCTACACTATAAGTTGTTACCAGGTATGGTACTCAACACTATCAGTTGTTACCAGGTATGGTACTCTACACTATCAGTTGTTACCAGGTATGGTACTCTACACTATAAGTTGTTACCAGGTATGGTACTCTACATTATCAGTTGTTACCAGGTACGGTACTCTACACTATAAGTTGTTACAAGGTATGGTACTCTACACTATCAGTTGTTACCAGGTATGGTACTCTACACTATAAGTTGTTACCAGGTATGGTACTCTACACTATCAGTTGTTACCAGGTACGGTACTCTACACTATAAGTTGTTACCAGGTATGGTACTCTACACTATAAGTTGTTACCAGGTATGGTACTCTACACTATCAGTTGTTACCAGGTATGGTACTCTACACTATAAGTTGTTACCAGGTATGGTACTCTACACTATCAGTTGTTACCAGGTATGGTACTCTACACTATCAGTTGTTAAGTACCGGGTAGGGTACTCTACACTATCAGTTGTTAAGTACCAGGTATGGTACTCTACACTTTCAGTTCTTAAGTACCGGGTATGGTACTCTACACTATCAGTTGTTATCAGGTATGGTACTCTACACTATAAGTTGTTACCAGGTAGGGTACTCTACACTATAAGTTGTCAAGTACCGGGTATGGTACTCTACACTATCAGTTGTTAAGTACCAGGTATGGTACTCTACACTATAAGTTGTTAAGTACCGGGTATTGTACTCTATACTATCAGTTGTTACCAGGTATGGTACTCTACACTATCAGTTGTTAAGTACCAGGTATGGTACTCTACACTATCAGTTGTTAAATACCAGGTATGGTACTCTACACTATAAGTTGTTAAGTACCAGGTATGGTACTCTACACTATCAGTTGTTACCAGGTATTGTACTCTACACTATCAGTTGTTACCAGGTATGGTACTCTACACTATAAGTTGTTACCAGGTATGGTACTCTACACTATCAGTTGTTAAGTACCAGGTATGGTACTCTACACTATCAGTTGTTAAGTACCGGGTATGGTACTCTACACTATAAGTTGTTACCAGGTATGGTACTCTACACTATCAGTTGTTACCAGGTATGGTACTCTACACTATCAGTTGTTACCAAGTATGGTACTCTACAATATAAGTTGTCAAGTACCGGGTATGGTACTCTACACTATCAGTTGTTAAGTACCAGGTATGGTACTCTACACTATAAGTTGTTAAGTACCGGGTATGGTACTCTATACTATCAGTTGTTACCAGGTATGGTACTCTACACTATCAGTTGTTAAGTACCAGGTATGGTACTCTACACTATCAGTTGTTAAGTACCAGGTATGGTACTCTACACTATAAGTTGTTACCAGGTATGGTACTCTACACTATCAGTTGTTATCAGGTATGGTACTCTACACTATAAGTTGTTACCAGGTATGGTACTCTACACTATCAGTTGTTAAGTACAAGGTATGGTACTCTACACTATCAGTTGTTACCAGGTATGGCACTCTACACTATCAGTTGTTACCAGGTATGGTACTCTACACTATCAGTTGTTACAAGGTATGGTACTCTACACTATCAGTTGTTAAGTACCGAGTATGGTACTCTACACTATCATTTGTTACCAGGTATGGTACTCTACACTATCAGTTGTTACCAGGTATGGTACTCTACACTATCAGTTGTTACCGGGTATGGTACTCTACACTATCAGTTGTTAAGTACCAGGTATGGTACTCTACAATATCAGTTGTTACCAAGTATTGTACTCTACACTATCAGTTGTTACCAGGTATGGTACTCTACACTATCAGTTGTTACCAGGTATGGTACTCTACACTATCAGTTGATAAGTACCAGATATGGTACTCTACACTATAAGTTGTTAAGTACCAGGTATGGTACTCTACACTATCAGTTGTTACCAGGTATGGTACTAAACACTTTAAGTTGTTACCAGGTATAGTACTCTATACTATAAGTTGTTACCAGGTATGGTACTCTACACTATAAGTTGTTACCAGGTATGGTACTCTACACTATAAGTTGTTACTAGGTATGGTACTCTATACTATAAGGTGTTTAGTACCAGGTATGGTACTCTATACTATCAGTTGTTACCAGGTATGGTACTCTACACTATCAGTTGTTACCAGGTATGGTACTCTACACTATCAGTTGTTACCGGGTATGGCACTCTACACTATCAGTTGTTAAGTACCAGGTATGGTACTCTACACTATCATTTGTTACCAGGTATTGTACTCTACACTATCAGTTGTTACCAGGTATGGTACTCTACACTATCAGTTGTTACCGGGTATGGTACTCTACACTATCAGTTGTTAAGTACCAGGTATGGTACTCTACACTATCAGTTGTTACCAGGTATTGTACTCTACACTATCAGTTGTTACCAGGTATGGTACTCTACACTATCAGTTGTTACCAGGTATGGTACTCTACACTATCAGTTGTTAAGTACCAGGTATGGTACTCTACACTATCAGTTGTTAAGTACCGGGTATGGTACTCTACACTATCAGTTGTTAAGTACCGGGTATGGTACTCTACACTATCAGTTGTTACAAGGTATGGTACTCTACACTATAAGTTGTTACCAGGTATGGTACTCTACACTATCAGTTGTTACCAGGTATGGTACTCTACACTATAAGTTGTTACCAGGTATGGTACTCTACACTATAAGTTGTTACCAGGTATGGTACTCTACACTATAAGTTGTTACCAGGTATGGTACTCTACACTATAAGTTGTTACCAGGTATGGTACTCTACACTATCAGTTGTTAAGTACCAGGTATGGTACTCTACACTATCAGTTGTTAAGTACCAGGTATGGTACTCTACACTATCAGTTGTTAAGTACCGGGTAGGGTACTCTACACTATCAGTTGTTACCAGGTATGGTACTCTACACTATCAGTTGTTACCAGGTATGGTACTCTACACTATAAGTTGTTACCAGGTATGGTACTCTACACTATCAGTTGTTACCAGGTATGGTACTCTACACTATCAGTTGTTAAGTATCAGGTATGGTACTATACACTATCAGTTGTTACCAGGTACGGTACTCTACACTATAAGTTGTTACCCGGTATGGTACTCTACACTATCAGTTGTTACCAGGTATGGTACTCTACACTATCAGTTGTTACCAGGTACGGTACTCTACACTATAAGTTGTTACCCGGTATGGTACTCTACACTATCAGTTGTTACCAGGTATGGTACTCTGCACTATAAGTTGTTACCAGGTATGGTACTCTACATTATCAGTTGTTACCAGGTACGGTACTCTACACTATAAGTTGTTACCAGGTATGGTACTCTACACTATCAGTTGTTACCAGGTATGGTACTCTACACTATCAGTTGTTACCAGGTATGGTACTCTACACTATCAGTTGTTACCAGGTACGGTACTCTACACTATAAGTTGTTACCAGGTATGGTACTCTACACTATCAGTTGTTACCAGGTATGGTACTCTACACTATCAGTTGTTACCAGGTATGGTACTCTACACTATCAGTTGTTACCAGGTATGGTACTCTACACTATCAGTTGTTACCAGGTATGGTACTCTACACTATCAGTTGTTAAGTACCGGGTAGGGTACTCTACACTATCAGTTGTTAAGTACCAGGTATGGTACTCTACACTTTCAGTTGTTAAGTACCGGGTATGGTACTCTACACTATCAGTTGTTATCAGGTATGGTACTCTACACTATAAGTTGTTACCAGGTAGGGTACTCTACACTATCAGTTGTTACCAGGTAGGGTACTCTACACTATCAGTTGTTACCAGGTATGGTACTCTACACTATCAGTTGTTACCAGGTATGGTACTCTACACTATCAGTTGTTAAGTACCAGGTATGGTACTCTACACTATCAGTTGTTAAGTACCGGGTATTGTACTCTACACTATCAGTTGTTACCAGGTATGGTACTCTACACTATAAGTTGTTACCAGGTATGGTACTCTACACTATAAGTTGTTACCTGGTATGGTACTCTACACTATCAGTTGTTACCAGGTATGGTACTCTACACTATCAGTTGTTAAGTACCAGGTATGGTACTCTACACTATCAGTTGTTAAGTACCGGGTATGGTACTCTACACTATCAGTTGTTACCAGGTATGGTACTCTACACTATCAGTTGTTACCAGGTACGGTACTCTACACTATAAGTTGTTACCAGGTATGGTACTCTACACTATCAGTTGTTACCAGGTATGGTACTCTACACTATAAATTGTTACCAGGTATGGTACTCTACACTATCAGTTGTTAAGTACCGGGTAAGGTACTCTACACTATCAGTTGTTACCAGGTATGGTACTCTACACTATAAGTTGTTACCAGGTATGGTACTCTACACTATAAGTTGTTACCAGGTATGGTACTCTACACTATCAGTTGTTAAGTACCGGGTAGGGTACTCTACACTATCAGTTGTTACCAGGTAGGGTACTCTACACTATCAGTTGTTACCAGGTATGGTACTCTACACTCTCAATTGTTACCAGGTATGGTACTCTACACTATCAGTTGTTACCAGGTATGGTACTCTACACTATCAGTTGTTACCAGGTATGGTACTCTACACTATCAGTTGTTACCAGGTATTGTACTCTACACTATCAGTTGTTACCAGGTATGGTACTCTACACTATCAGTTGTTACCAGGTATGGTACTCTACACTATAAGTTCTTAAGTACCTGGTATGGTACCCTACACTATCAGTTGTTAAGTACCGGGTATGGTACTCTATACTATCAGTTGTTACCAGGTATGGTACTCTACACTATTAGTTGTTAAGTACCAGGTTTGGTACTCTACACTATAAGTTGTTACCAGGTATGGTACTCTACACTATCAGTTGTTAAGTACCGGGTAGGGTACTCTACACTATCAGTTGTTAAGTACCAGGTATTGTACTCTACACTATCAGTTGTTACCAGGTATGGTACTTTACACTATCAGTTGTTACCAGGTACGGTACTCTACACTATAAGTTGTTACCAGGTATGGTACTCTACACTATCAGTTGTTACCAGGTATGGTACTCTACACTATCAGTTGTTACCAGGTATGGTACTCTACACTATCAGTTGTTACCAGGTAGGGTACTCTACACTATAAGTTGTCAAGTACCGGGTATGGTACTCTACACTATCAGTTGTTAAGTACCAGGTATGGTACTCTACACTATAAGTTGTTAAGTACCGGGTATTGTACTCTATACTATCAGTTGTTACCAGGTATGGTACTCTACACTATCAGTTGTTAAGTACCAGGTATGGTACTCTACACTATCAGTTGTTAAATACCAGGTATGGTACTCTACACTATAAGTTGTTAAGTACCAGGTATGGTACTCTACACTATCAGTTGTTACCAGGTATTGTACTCTACACTATCAGTTGTTACCAGGTATGGTACTCTACACTATAAGTTGTTACCAGGTATGGTACTCTACACTATCAGTTGTTAAGTACCAGGTATGGTACTCTACACTATCAGTTGTTAAGTACCGGGTATGGTACTCTACACTATAAGTTGTTACCAGGTATGGTACTCTACACTATCAGTTGTTACCAGGTATGGTACTCTACACTATCAGTTGTTACCAAGTATGGTACTCTACAATATAAGTTGTCAAGTACCGGGTATGGTACTCTACACTATCAGTTGTTAAGTACCAGGTATGGTACTCTACACTATAAGTTGTTAAGTACCGGGTATGGTACTCTATACTATCAGTTGTTACCAGGTATGGTACTCTACACTATCAGTTGTTAAGTACCAGGTATGGTACTCTACACTATCAGTTGTTAAGTACCAGGTATGGTACTCTACACTATAAGTTGTTACCAGGTATGGTACTCTACACTATCAGTTGTTATCAGGTATGGTACTCTACACTATAAGTTGTTACCAGGTATGGTACTCTACATTATCAGTTGTTAAGTACCAGGTATGGTACTCTACACTATCAGTTGTTTCCAGGTATGGCACTCTACACTATCAGTTGTTACCAGGTATGGTACTCTACACTATCAGTTGTTACAAGGTATGGTACTCTACACTATCAGTTGTTAAGTACCGAGTATGGTACTCTACACTATCATTTGTTACCAGGTATGGTACTTTACACTATCAGTTGTTACCAGGTATGGTACTCTACACTATCAGTTGTTACCGGGTATGGTACTCTACACTATCAGTTGTTAAGTACCAGGTATGGTACTCTACACTATCAGTTGTTACCAGGTATTGTACTCTACACTATCAGTTGTTACCAGGTATGGTACTCTACACTATCAGTTGTTACCAGGTATGGTACTCTACACTATCAGTTGATAAGTACCAGATATGGTACTCTACACTATAAGTTGTTAAGTACCAGGTATGGTACTCTACACTATCAGTTGTTACCAGGTATGGTACTCTACACTTTAAGTTGTTACCAGGTATAGTACTCTATACTATAAGTTGTTACCAGGTATGGTACTCTACACTATAAGTTGTTACCAGGTATGGTACTCTACACTATAAGTTGTTACCAGGTATGGTACTCTATACTATAAGGTGTTTAGTACCAGGTATGGTACTCTATACTATCAGTTGTTACCAGGTATGGTACTCTACACTATCAGTTGTTACCAGGTATGGTACTCTACACTATCAGTTGTTACCGGGTATGGCACTCTACACTATCAGTTGTTAAGTACCAGGTATGGTACTCTACACTATCATTTGTTACCAGATATGGTACTCTACACTATCAGTTGTAACCAGGTATGGTACTCTACACTATCAGTTGTTACCGGGTATGGTACTCTACACTATCAGTTGTTAAGTACCAGGTATGGTACTCTACACTATCAGTTGTTACCAGGTATTGTACTCTACACTATCAGTTGTTACCAGGTACGGTACTCTACACTATCAGTTGTTACCAGGTATGGTACTCTACACTATCAGTTGTTAAGTACCAGGTATGGTACTCTACACTATCAGTTGTTAAGTACCGGGTATGGTACTCTACACTATCAGTTGTTAAGTACCGGGTATGGTACTCTACACTATCAGTTGTTACCAGGTATGGTACTCTACACTATAAGTTGTTACCAGGTATGGTACTCTACACTATAAGTTGTTACCAGGTATGGTACTCTACACTATCAGTTGTTACCAGGTATGGTACTCTACACTATAAGTTGTTACCAGGTATGGTACTCTACACTATCAGTTGATACCAGGTATGGTACTCTACACTATAAGTTGTTACCAGGTATGGTACTCTACACTATAAGTTGTTACCAGGTATGGTACTCTACACTATCAGTTGTTAAGTACCAGGTATGGTACTCTACACTATCAGTTGTTAAGTACCGGGTAGGGTACTCTACACTATCAGTTGTTACCAGGTATGGTACTCTACACTATCAGTTGTTACCAGGTATGGTACTCTACACTATAAGTTGTTACCAGGTATGGTACTCTACACTATCAGTTGTTACCAGGTATGGTACTCTACACTATAAGTTGTCAAGTACCGGGTATGGTACTCTACACTATCAGTTGTTAAGTACCAGGTATGGTACTCTACACTATAAGTTGTTAAGTACCGGGTATGGTACTCTATACTATCAGTTGTTACCAGGTATGGTACTCTACACTATCAGTTGTTAAGTACCAGGTATGGTACTCTACACTATCAGTTGTTAAGTACCAGGTATGGTACTCTACACTATAAGTTGTTAATAGGTATGGTACTCTACACTATCAGTTGTTATCAGGTATGGTACTCTACACTATAAGTTGTTACCAGGTATGGTACTCTACACTATCAGTTGTTAAGTACCAGGTATGGTACTCTACACTATCAGTTGTTACCAGGTATGGCACTCTACACTATCAGTTGTTACCAGGTATAATACTCTACACTATCAGTTGTTACCAGGTATGGTACTCTACACTATCAGTTGTTAAGTACCGAGTATGGTACTCTACACTATCAGTTGTTAAGTACCGAGTATGGTACTCTACACTATCAGTTGTTACCAGGTATGGTACTCTACACTATCAGTTGTTACCAGGTATGGTACTCTACACTATCAGTTGTTACCAGGTATGGTACTCTACACTATCAGTTGATAAGTACCAGATATGGTACTCTACACTATAAGTTGTTAAGTACCAGGTATGGTACTCTACACTATCAGTTGTTACCAGGTATGGTACTCTACACTATAAGTTGTTACCAGGTATGGTACTCTACACTATCAGTTGTTAAGTACCAGGTATGGTACTCTACACTATCAGTTGTTACCAGGTATGGTACTCTACACTATCAGTTGTTACCAGGTATGGTACTCTACACTATCAGTTGTTAAGTACCGGGTATGGTACTCTACACTATCAGTTGTTACCAGGTATGGTACTCTACACTATCAGTTGTTACCAGGTATGGTACTCTACACTATAAGTTGTTACCAGGTATGGTACTCTACACTATCAGTTGTTACCAGGTATGGTACTCTACACTATCAGTTGTTACCAGGTATGGTACTCTACACTATAAGTTGTTACCAGGTATGGTACTTTACACTATCAGTTGTTACCAGGTATGGTACTCTACACTATCAGTTGTTACCAGGTATGGTACTCTACACTATCAGTTGTTACCAGGTATGGTACTCTACACTATCAGTTGTTAAGTTGTTACCAGGTATGGTACTCTACACTATCAGTTGTTAAGTACCGGGTATGGTACTCTACACTATCAGTTGTTAAGTACCAGGTATGGTACTCTACACTATAAGTTGTTACCAGGTATGGTACTCTACACTATCAGTTGTTACCAGGTATGGTACTCTACACTATCAGTTGTTAAGTACCGGGTATGGTACTCTACACTATCAGTTGTTACCAGGTATGGTACTATATACTATAAGTTGTTACCAGGTATGGTACTCTACACTATAAGTTGTTAAGTTCCAGGTATGGTACTCTACACTATCAGTTGTTAAGTACCGGGTATGGTACTCTACACTATAAGTTGTTACCAGGTATGGTACTCTACACTATCAGTTGTTACCAGGTATGGTACTCTACACTATAAGTTGTTAAGTACCGGGTAGGGTACTCTACACTATCAGTTGTTAAGTACCGGGTATGGTACTCTACACTATCAGTTGTTACCAGGTATGGTACTCTATACTATAAGTTGTTACCAGGTATGGTACTCTACACTATAAGTTGTTACCAGGTATGGAACTCTATACTATAAGTTGTTACCAGGTATGGTACTCTACACTATCAGTTGTTAAGTACCAGGTATGGTACTCTACACTATCAGTTGTTAAGTACCGGGTATGGTACTCTACACTATCAGTTGTTACCAGGTATGGTACTCTACACTATATGTTGTTACCAGGTATGGTACTCTACACTATAAGTTGTTACCAGGTATGGTACTCTACACTATCAGTTGTTACCAGGTATGGTACTCTACACTATCAGTTGTTAAGTACCAGGTATGGTACTCTACACTATCAGTTGTTAAGTACCGGGTATGGTACTCTACACTATCAGTTGTTACCAGGTATGGTACTCTACACTATAAGTTGTTACCAGGTATGGTACTCTACACTATCAGTTGTTACCAGGTATGGTACTCTACACTATCAGTTGTTAAGTACCAGGTATGGTACTCTACACTATCAGTTGTTAAGTACCAGGTATGGTACTCTACACTATCAGTTGTTACCAGGTATGGTACTTTACACTATCAGTTGTTACCAGGTACGGTACTCTACACTATAAGTTGTTACCAGGTATGGTACTCTACACTATCAGTTGTTACCAGGTATGGTACTCTACACTATCAGTTGTTACCAGGTATGGTACTCTACACTATCAGTTGTTAAGTACCAGGTATGGTACTCTACACTATCAGTTGTTACCAGGTACGGTACTCTACACTATAAGTTGTTACCCGGTATGGTACTCTACACTATCAGTTGTTACCAGGTATGGTACTCTACACTATAAGTTGTTACCAGGTATGGTACTCTAGACTATCAGTTGTTACCAGGTATGGTACTTTACACTATCAGTTGTTACCAGGTACGGCACTCTACACTATAAGTTGTTACCAGGTATGGTACTCTACACTATCAGTTGTTACCAGGTATGGTACTCTACACTATCAGTTGTTACCAGGTATGGTACTCTACACTATCAGTTGTTAAGTATCAGGTATGGTACTCTACACTATCAGTTGTTACCAGGAACGGTACTCTACACTATAAGTTGTTACCCGGTATGGTACTCTACACTATCAGTTGTTACCAGGTATGGTACTCTACACTATAAGTTGTTACCAGGTATGGTACTCTACATTATCAGTTGTTACCAGGTATGGTACTCTACACTATCAGTTGTTACCAGGTATGGTACTCTACACTATAAGTTGTTACCAGGTATGGTACTCTACACTATCAGTTGTTACCAGGTACGGTACTCTACACTATAAGTTGTTACCAGGTATGGTACTCTACACTATAAGTTGTTACTAGGTATGGTACTCTACACTATAAGTTGTTACCAGGTATGGTACTCTACACTATCAGTTGTTACCAGGTATGGTACTCTACACTATAAGTTGTTACCAGGTACGGTACTCTACACTATCAGTTGTTACCAAGTATGGTACTCTACACTATAAGTTGTTACCAGGTATGGTACTCTACACTATCAGTTGTTACCAGGTATGGTACTCTACACTATCAGTTGTTACCAGGTACGGTACTCTACACTATAAGTTGTTACCAGGTATGGTACTCTACACTATCAGTTGTTACCAGGTATGGTACTCTACACTATAAATTGTTACCAGGTATGGTACTCTACACTATCAGTTGTTAAGTACCGGGTAAGGTACTCTACACTATCAGTTGTTACCAGGTATGGTACTCTACACTATAAGTTGTTACCAGGTATGGTACTCTACACTATAAGTTGTTACCAGGTATGGTACTCTACACTATCAGTTGTTAAGTACCGGGTAGGGTACTCTACACTATCAGTTGTTACCAGGTAGGGTACTCTACACTATCAGTTGTTACCAGGTATGGTACTCTACACTCTCAATTGTTACCAGGTATGGTACTCTACACTATCAGTTGTTACCAGGTATGGTACTCTACACTATCAGTTGTTACCAGGTATGGTACTCTACACTATCAGTTGTTACCAGGTATTGTACTCTACACTATCAGTTGTTACCAGGTATGGTACTCTACACTATCAGTTGTTACCAGGTATGGTACTCTACACTATAAGTTCTTAAGTACCTGGTATGGTACCCTACACTATCAGTTGTTAAGTACCGGGTATGGTACTCTATACTATCAGTTGTTACCAGGTATGGTACTCTACACTATTAGTTGTTAAGTACCAGGTTTGGTACTCTACACTATCAGTTGTTACCAGGTATGGTACTCTACACTATCAGTTGTTACCAGGTATTGTACTCTACACTATCAGTTGTTACCAGGTATGGTACTCTACACTATCAGTTGTTACCAGGTATGGTACTCTACACTATAAGTTCTTAAGTACCTGGTATGGTACCCTACACTATCAGTTGTTAAGTACCGGGTATTGTACTCTATACTATCAGTTGTTACCAGGTATGGTACTCTACACTATCAGTTGTTAAGTACCAGGTATGGTACTCTACACTATCAGTTGTTAAGTACCGGGTATGGTACTCTACACTATAAGTTGTTACCAGGTATGGTACTCTACACTATCAGTTGTTACCAGGTATGGTACTCTACACTATCAGTTGTTACCAAGTATGGTACTCTACAATATAAGTTGTCAAGTACCGGGTATGGTACTCTACACTATCAGTTGTTAAGTACCAGGTATGGTACTCTACACTATAAGTTGTTAAGTACCGGGTATGGTACTCTATACTATCAGTTGTTACCAGGTATGGTACTCTACACTATCAGTTGTTAAGTACCAGGTATGGTACTCTACACTATCAGTTGTTAAGTACCAGGTATGGTACTCTACACTATAAGTTGTTACCAGGTATGGTACTCTACACTATCAGTTGTTATCAGGTATGGTACTCTACACTATAAGTTGTTACCAGGTATGGTACTCTACATTATCAGTTGTTAAGTACCAGGTATGGTACTCTACACTATCAGTTGTTTCCAGGTATGGCACTCTACACTATCAGTTGTTACCAGGTATGGTACTCTACACTATCAGTTGTTACAAGGTATGGTACTCTACACTATCAGTTGTTAAGTACCGAGTATGGTACTCTACACTATCATTTGTTACCAGGTATGGTACTTTACACTATCAGTTGTTACCAGGTATGGTACTCTACACTATCAGTTGTTACCGGGTATGGTACTCTACACTATCAGTTGTTAAGTACCAGGTATGGTACTCTACACTATCAGTTGTTACCAGGTATTGTACTCTACACTATCAGTTGTTACCAGGTATGGTACTCTACACTATCAGTTGTTACCAGGTATGGTACTCTACACTATCAGTTGATAAGTACCAGATATGGTACTCTACACTATAAGTTGTTAAGTACCAGGTATGGTACTCTACACTATCAGTTGTTACCAGGTATGGTACTCTACACTTTAAGTTGTTACCAGGTATAGTACTCTATACTATAAGTTGTTACCAGGTATGGTACTCTACACTATAAGTTGTTACCAGGTATGGTACTCTACACTATAAGTTGTTACCAGGTATGGTACTCTATACTATAAGGTGTTTAGTACCAGGTATGGTACTCTATACTATCAGTTGTTACCAGGTATGGTACTCTACACTATCAGTTGTTACCAGGTATGGTACTCTACACTATCAGTTGTTACCGGGTATGGCACTCTACACTATCAGTTGTTAAGTACCAGGTATGGTACTCTACACTATCATTTGTTACCAGATATGGTACTCTACACTATCAGTTGTTACCAGGTATGGTACTCTACACTATCAGTTGTTACCGGGTATGGTACTCTACACTATCAGTTGTTAAGTACCAGGTATGGTACTCTACACTATCAGTTGTTACCAGGTATTGTACTCTACACTATCAGTTGTTACCAGGTACGGTACTCTACACTATCAGTTGTTACCAGGTATGGTACTCTACACTATCAGTTGTTAAGTACCAGGTATGGTACTCTACACTATCAGTTGTTAAGTACCGGGTATGGTACTCTACACTATCAGTTGTTAAGTACCGGGTATGGTACTCTACACTATCAGTTGTTACCAGGTATGGTACTCTACACTATAAGTTGTTACCAGGTATGGTACTCTACACTATAAGTTGTTACCAGGTATGGTACTCTACACTATCAGTTGTTACCAGGTATGGTACTCTACACTATAAGTTGTTACCAGGTATGGTACTCTACACTATCAGTTGATACCAGGTATGGTACTCTACACTATAAGTTGTTACCAGGTATGGTACTCTACACTATAAGTTGTTACCAGGTATGGTACTCTACACTATCAGTTGTTAAGTACCAGGTATGGTACTCTACACTATCAGTTGTTAAGTACCGGGTAGGGTACTCTACACTATCAGTTGTTACCAGGTATGGTACTCTACACTATCAGTTGTTACCAGGTATGGTACTCTACACTATAAGTTGTTACCAGGTATGGTACTCTACACTATCAGTTGTTACCAGGTATGGTACTCTACACTATAAGTTGTCAAGTACCGGGTATGGTACTCTACACTATCAGTTGTTAAGTACCAGGTATGGTACTCTACACTATAAGTTGTTAAGTACCGGGTATGGTACTCTATACTATCAGTTGTTACCAGGTATGGTACTCTACACTATCAGTTGTTAAGTACCAGGTATGGTACTCTACACTATCAGTTGTTAAGTACCAGGTATGGTACTCTACACTATAAGTTGTTAATAGGTATGGTACTCTACACTATCAGTTGTTATCAGGTATGGTACTCTACACTATAAGTTGTTACCAGGTATGGTACTCTACACTATCAGTTGTTAAGTACCAGGTATGGTACTCTACACTATCAGTTGTTACCAGGTATGGCACTCTACACTATCAGTTGTTACCAGGTATAATACTCTACACTATCAGTTGTTACCAGGTATGGTACTCTACACTATCAGTTGTTAAGTACCGAGTATGGTACTCTACACTATCAGTTGTTAAGTACCGAGTATGGTACTCTACACTATCAGTTGTTACCAGGTATGGTACTCTACACTATCAGTTGTTACCAGGTATGGTACTCTACACTATCAGTTGTTACCAGGTATGGTACTCTACACTATCAGTTGATAAGTACCAGATATGGTACTCTACACTATAAGTTGTTAAGTACCAGGTATGGTACTCTACACTATCAGTTGTTACCAGGTATGGTACTCTACACTATAGGTTGTTACCAGGTATGGTACTCTACACTATCAGTTGTTAAGTACCAGGTATGGTACTCTACACTATCAGTTGTTACCAGGTATGGTACTCTACACTATCAGTTGTTACCAGGTATGGTACTCTACACTATCAGTTGTTAAGTACCGGGTATGGTACTCTACACTATCAGTTGTTACCAGGTATGGTACTCTACACTATCAGTTGTTACCAGGTATGGTACTCTACACTATAAGTTGTTACCAGGTATGGTACTCTACACTATCAGTTGTTACCAGGTATGGTACTCTACACTATCAGTTGTTACCAGGTATGGTACTCTACACTATAAGTTGTTACCAGGTATGGTACTTTACACTATCAGTTGTTACCAGGTATGGTACTCTACACTATCAGTTGTTACCAGGTATGGTACTCTACACTATCAGTTGTTACCAGGTATGGTACTCTACACTATCAGTTGTTAAGTTGTTACCAGGTATGGTACTCTACACTATCAGTTGTTAAGTACCGGGTATGGTACTCTACACTATCAGTTGTTAAGTACCAGGTATGGTACTCTACACTATAAGTTGTTACCAGGTATGGTACTCTACACTATCAGTTGTTACCAGGTATGGTACTCTACACTATCAGTTGTTACCAGGTATGGTACTCTACACTATCAGTTGTTAAGTACCGGGTATGGTACTCTACACTATCAGTTGTTACCAGGTATGGTACTATATACTATAAGTTGTTACCAGGTATGGTACTCTACACTATAAGTTGTTAAGTTCCAGGTATGGTACTCTACACTATCAGTTGTTAAGTACCGGGTATGGTACTCTACACTATAAGTTGTTACCAGGTATGGTACTCTACACTATCAGTTGTTACCAGGTATGGTACTCTACACTATAAGTTGTTAAGTACCGGGTAGGGTACTCTACACTATCAGTTGTTAAGTACCGGGTATGGTACTCTACACTATCAGTTGTTACCAGGTATGGTACTCTATACTATAAGTTGTTACCAGGTATGGTACTCTACACTATAAGTTGTTACCAGGTATGGAACTCTATACTATAAGTTGTTACCAGGTATGGTACTCTACACTATCAGTTGTTAAGTACCAGGTATGGTACTCTACACTATCAGTTGTTAAGTACCGGGTATGGTACTCTACACTATCAGTTGTTACCAGGTATGGTACTCTACACTATATGTTGTTACCAGGTATGGTACTCTACACTATAAGTTGTTACCAGGTATGGTACTCTACACTATCAGTTGTTACCAGGTATGGTACTCTACACTATCAGTTGTTAAGTACCAGGTATGGTACTCTACACTATCAGTTGTTAAGTACCGGGTATGGTACTCTACACTATCAGTTGTTACCAGGTATGGTACTCTACACTATAAGTTGTTACCAGGTATGGTACTCTACACTATCAGTTGTTACCAGGTATGGTACTCTACACTATCAGTTGTTAAGTACCAGGTATGGTACTCTACACTATCAGTTGTTAAGTACCAGGTATGGTACTCTACACTATCAGTTGTTACCAGGTATGGTACTTTACACTATCAGTTGTTACCAGGTACGGTACTCTACACTATAAGTTGTTACCAGGTATGGTACTCTACACTATCAGTTGTTACCAGGTATGGTACTCTACACTATCAGTTGTTACCAGGTATGGTACTCTACACTATCAGTTGTTAAGTACCAGGTATGGTACTCTACACTATCAGTTGTTACCAGGTACGGTACTCTACACTATAAGTTGTTACCCGGTATGGTACTCTACACTATCAGTTGTTACCAGGTATGGTACTCTACACTATAAGTTGTTACCAGGTATGGTACTCTAGACTATCAGTTGTTACCAGGTATGGTACTTTACACTATCAGTTGTTACCAGGTACGGCACTCTACACTATAAGTTGTTACCAGGTATGGTACTCTACACTATCAGTTGTTACCAGGTATGGTACTCTACACTATCAGTTGTTACCAGGTATGGTACTCTACACTATCAGTTGTTAAGTATCAGGTATGGTACTCTACACTATCAGTTGTTACCAGGAACGGTACTCTACACTATAAGTTGTTACCCGGTATGGTACTCTACACTATCAGTTGTTACCAGGTATGGTACTCTACACTATAAGTTGTTACCAGGTATGGTACTCTACATTATCAGTTGTTACCAGGTATGGTACTCTACACTATCAGTTGTTACCAGGTATGGTACTCTACACTATAAGTTGTTACCAGGTATGGTACTCTACACTATCAGTTGTTACCAGGTACGGTACTCTACACTATAAGTTGTTACCAGGTATGGTACTCTACACTATAAGTTGTTACTAGGTATGGTACTCTACACTATAAGTTGTTACCCGGTATGGTACTCTACACTATCAGTTGTTACCAGGTATGGTACTCTACACTATAAGTTGTTACCAGGTACGGTACTCTACACTATCAGTTGTTACCAAGTATGGTACTCTACACTATAAGTTGTTACCAGGTATGGTACTCTACACTATCAGTTGTTACCAGGTATGGTACTCTACACTATCAGTTGTTACCAGGTACGGTACTCTACACTATAAGTTGTTACCAGGTATGGTACTCTACACTATCAGTTGTTACCAGGTATGGTACTCTACACTATAAATTGTTACCAGGTATGGTACTCTACACTATCAGTTGTTAAGTACCGGGTAAGGTACTCTACACTATCAGTTGTTACCAGGTATGGTACTCTACACTATAAGTTGTTACCAGGTATGGTACTCTACACTATAAGTTGTTACCAGGTATGGTACTCTACACTATCAGTTGTTAAGTACCGGGTAGGGTACTCTACACTATCAGTTGTTACCAGGTAGGGTACTCTACACTATCAGTTGTTACCAGGTATGGTACTCTACACTCTCAATTGTTACCAGGTATGGTACTCTACACTATCAGTTGTTACCAGGTATGGTACTCTACACTATCAGTTGTTACCAGGTATGGTACTCTACACTATCAGTTGTTACCAGGTATTGTACTCTACACTATCAGTTGTTACCAGGTATGGTACTCTACACTATCAGTTGTTACCAGGTATGGTACTCTACACTATAAGTTCTTAAGTACCTGGTATGGTACCCTACACTATCAGTTGTTAAGTACCGGGTATGGTACTCTATACTATCAGTTGTTACCAGGTATGGTACTCTACACTATTAGTTGTTAAGTACCAGGTTTGGTACTCTACACTATAAGTTGTTACCAGGTATGGTACTCTACACTATCAGTTGTTAAGTACCGGGTAGGGTACTCTACACTATCAGTTGTTAAGTACCAGGTATTGTACTCTACACTATCAGTTGTTACCAGGTATGGTACTTTACACTATCAGTTGTTACCAGGTACGGTACTCTACACTATAAGTTGTTACCAGGTATGGTACTCTACACTATCAGTTGTTACCAGGTATGGTACTCTACACTATCAGTTGTTACCAGGTATGGTACTCTACACTATCATTTGTTACCAGGTAGGGTACTCTACACTATAAGTTGTCAAGTACCGGGTATGGTACTCTACACTATCAGTTGTTAAGTACCAGGTATGGTACTCTACACTATAAGTTGTTAAGTACCGGGTATTGTACTCTATACTATCAGTTGTTACCAGGTATGGTACTCTACACTATCAGTTGTTAAATACCAGGTATGGTACTCTACACTATAAGTTGTTAAGTACCAGGTATGGTACTCTACACTATCAGTTGTTACCAGGTATTGTACTCTACACTATCAGTTGTTACCAGGTATGGTACTCTACACTATAAGTTGTTACCAGGTATGGTACTCTACACTATCAGTTGTTAAGTACCAGGTATGGTACTCTACACTATCAGTTGTTAAGTACCGGGTATGGTACTCTACACTATAAGTTGTTACCAGGTATGGTACTCTACACTATCAGTTGTTACCAGGTATGGTACTCTACACTATCAGTTGTTACCAAGTATGGTACTCTACAATATAAGTTGTCAAGTACCGGGTATGGTACTCTACACTATCAGTTGTTACCAGGTATGGTACTCTACACTATAAGTTGTTACCAGGTATGGTACTCTACACTATAAGTTGTTACCAGGTATGGTACTCTACACTATCAGTTGTTAAGTACCGGGTAGGGTACTCTACACTATCAGTTGTTACCAGGTAGGGTACTCTACACTATCAGTTGTTACCAGGTATGGTACTCTACACTATCAGTTGTTACCAGGTATTGTACTCTACACTATCAGTTGTTAAGTACCAGGTATGGTACTCTACACTATAAGTTGTTAAGTACCGGGTATTGTACTCTATACTATCAGTTGTTACCAGGTATGGTACTCTACACTATCAGTTGTTAAGTACCAGGTTTGGTACTCTACACTATAAGTTGTTACCAGGTATGGTACTCTACACTATCAGTTGTTAAGTACCGGGTAGGGTACTCTACACTATCAGTTGTTAAGTACCAGGTATTGTACTCTACACTATCAGTTGTTACCAGGTATGGTACTTTACACTATCAGTTGTTACCAGGTACGGTACTCTACACTATAAGTTGTTACCAGGTATGGTACTCAACACTATCAGTTGTTACCAGGTATGGTACTCTACACTATCAGTTGTTACCAGGTATGGTACTCTACACTATAAGTTGTTACCAGGTATGGTACTCTACATTATCAGTTGTTACCAGGTACGGTACTCTACACTATAAGTTGTTACAAGGTATGGTACTCTACACTATCAGTTGTTACCAGGTATGGTACTCTACACTATAAGTTGTTACCAGGTATGGTACTCTACACTATCAGTTGTTACCAGGTACGGTACTCTACACTATAAGTTGTTACCAGGTATGGTACTCTACACTATAAGTTGTTACCAGGTATGGTACTCTACACTATCAGTTGTTACCAGGTATGGTACTCTACACTATAAGTTGTTACCAGGTATGGTACTCTACACTATCAGTTGTTACCAGGTATGGTACTCTACACTATCAGTTGTTAAGTACCGGGTAGGGTACTCTACACTATCAGTTGTTAAGTACCAGGTATGGTACTCTACACTTTCAGTTCTTAAGTACCGGGTATGGTACTCTACACTATCAGTTGTTATCAGGTATGGTACTCTACACTATAAGTTGTTACCAGGTAGGGTACTCTACACTATAAGTTGTCAAGTACCGGGTATGGTACTCTACACTATCAGTTGTTAAGTACCAGGTATGGTACTCTACACTATAAGTTGTTAAGTACCGGGTATTGTACTCTATACTATCAGTTGTTACCAGGTATGGTACTCTACACTATCAGTTGTTAAGTACCAGGTATGGTACTCTACACTATCAGTTGTTAAATACCAGGTATGGTACTCTACACTATAAGTTGTTAAGTACCAGGTATGGTACTCTACACTATCAGTTGTTACCAGGTATTGTACTCTACACTATCAGTTGTTACCAGGTATGGTACTCTACACTATAAGTTGTTACCAGGTATGGTACTCTACACTATCAGTTGTTAAGTACCAGGTATGGTACTCTACACTATCAGTTGTTAAGTACCGGGTATGGTACTCTACACTATAAGTTGTTACCAGGTATGGTACTCTACACTATCAGTTGTTACCAGGTATGGTACTCTACACTATCAGTTGTTACCAAGTATGGTACTCTACAATATAAGTTGTCAAGTACCGGGTATGGTACTCTACACTATCAGTTGTTAAGTACCAGGTATGGTACTCTACACTATAAGTTGTTAAGTACCGGGTATGGTACTCTATACTATCAGTTGTTAGCAGGTATGGTACTCTACACTATCAGTTGTTAAGTACCAGGTATGGTACTCTACACTATCAGTTGTTAAGTACCAGGTATGGTACTCTACACTATAAGTTGTTACCAGGTATGGTACTCTACACTATCAGTTGTTATCAGGTATGGTACTCTACACTATAAGTTGTTACCAGGTATGGTACTCTACATTATCAGTTGTTAAGTACCAGGTATGGTACTCTACACTATCAGTTGTTTCCAGGTATGGCACTCTACACTATCAGTTGTTACCAGGTATGGTACTCTACACTATCAGTTGTTACAAGGTATGGTACTCTACACTATCAGTTGTTAAGTACCGAGTATGGTACTCTACACTATCATTTGTTACCAGGTATGGTACTTTACACTATCAGTTGTTACCAGGTATGGTACTCTACACTATCAGTTGTTACCGGGTATGGTACTCTACACTATCAGTTGTTAAGTACCAGGTATGGTACTCTACACTATCAGTTGTTACCAGGTATTGTACTCTACACTATCAGTTGTTACCAGGTATGGTACTCTACACTATCAGTTGTTACCAGGTATGGTACTCTACACTATCAGTTGATAAGTACCAGATATGGTACTCTACACTATAAGTTGTTAAGTACCAGGTATGGTACTCTACACTATCAGTTGTTACCAGGTATGGTACTCTACACTTTAAGTTGTTACCAGGTATAGTACTCTATACTATAAGTTGTTACCAGGTATGGTACTCTACACTATAAGTTGTTACCAGGTATGGTACTCTACACTATAAGTTGTTACCAGGTATGGTACTCTATACTATAAGGTGTTTAGTACCAGGTATGGTACTCTATACTATCAGTTGTTACCAGGTATGGTACTCTACACTATCAGTTGTTACCAGGTATGGTACTCTACACTATCAGTTGTTACCGGGTATGGCACTCTACACTATCAGTTGTTAAGTACCAGGTATGGTACTCTACACTATCATTTGTTACCAGATATGGTACTCTACACTATCAGTTGTTACCAGGTATGGTACTCTACACTATCAGTTGTTACCGGGTATGGTACTCTACACTATCAGTTGTTAAGTACCAGGTATGGTACTCTACACTATCAGTTGTTACCAGGTATTGTACTCTACACTATCAGTTGTTACCAGGTACGGTACTCTACACTATCAGTTGTTACCAGGTATGGTACTCTACACTATCAGTTGTTAAGTACCAGGTATGGTACTCTACACTATCAGTTGTTAAGTACCGGGTATGGTACTCTACACTATCAGTTGTTAAGTACCGGGTATGGTACTCTACACTATCAGTTGTTACCAGGTATGGTACTCTACACTATAAGTTGTTACCAGGTATGGTACTCTACACTATAAGTTGTTACCAGGTATGGTACTCTACACTATCAGTTGTTACCAGGTATGGTACTCTACACTATAAGTTGTTACCAGGTATGGTACTCTACACTATCAGTTGATACCAGGTATGGTACTCTACACTATAAGTTGTTACCAGGTATGGTACTCTACACTATAAGTTGTTACCAGGTATGGTACTCTACACTATCAGTTGTTAAGTACCAGGTATGGTACTCTACACTATCAGTTGTTAAGTACCGGGTAGGGTACTCTACACTATCAGTTGTTACCAGGTATGGTACTCTACACTATCAGTTGTTACCAGGTATGGTACTCTACACTATAAGTTGTTACCAGGTATGGTACTCTACACTATCAGTTGTTACCAGGTATGGTACTCTACACTATAAGTTGTCAAGTACCGGGTATGGTACTCTACACTATCAGTTGTTAAGTACCAGGTATGGTACTCTACACTATAAGTTGTTAAGTACCGGGTATGGTACTCTATACTATCAGTTGTTACCAGGTATGGTACTCTACACTATCAGTTGTTAAGTACCAGGTATGGTACTCTACACTATCAGTTGTTAAGTACCAGGTATGGTACTCTACACTATAAGTTGTTAATAGGTATGGTACTCTACACTATCAGTTGTTATCAGGTATGGTACTCTACACTATAAGTTGTTACCAGGTATGGTACTCTACACTATCAGTTGTTAAGTACCAGGTATGGTACTCTACACTATCAGTTGTTACCAGGTATGGCACTCTACACTATCAGTTGTTACCAGGTATAATACTCTACACTATCAGTTGTTACCAGGTATGGTACTCTACACTATCAGTTGTTAAGTACCGAGTATGGTACTCTACACTATCAGTTGTTAAGTACCGAGTATGGTACTCTACACTATCAGTTGTTACCAGGTATGGTACTCTACACTATCAGTTGTTACCAGGTATGGTACTCTACACTATCAGTTGTTACCAGGTATGGTACTCTACACTATCAGTTGATAAGTACCAGATATGGTACTCTACACTATAAGTTGTTAAGTACCAGGTATGGTACTCTACACTATCAGTTGTTACCAGGTATGGTACTCTACACTATAAGTTGTTACCAGGTATGGTACTCTACACTATCAGTTGTTAAGTACCAGGTATGGTACTCTACACTATCAGTTGTTACCAGGTATGGTACTCTACACTATCAGTTGTTACCAGGTATGGTACTCTACACTATCAGTTGTTAAGTACCGGGTATGGTACTCTACACTATCAGTTGTTACCAGGTATGGTACTCTACACTATCAGTTGTTACCAGGTATGGTACTCTACACTATAAGTTGTTACCAGGTATGGTACTCTACACTATCAGTTGTTACCAGGTATGGTACTCTACACTATCAGTTGTTACCAGGTATGGTACTCTACACTATAAGTTGTTACCAGGTATGGTACTTTACACTATCAGTTGTTACCAGGTATGGTACTCTACACTATCAGTTGTTACCAGGTATGGTACTCTACACTATCAGTTGTTACCAGGTATGGTACTCTACACTATCAGTTGTTAAGTTGTTACCAGGTATGGTACTCTACACTATCAGTTGTTAAGTACCGGGTATGGTACTCTACACTATCAGTTGTTAAGTACCAGGTATGGTACTCTACACTATAAGTTGTTACCAGGTATGGTACTCTACACTATCAGTTGTTACCAGGTATGGTACTCTACACTATCAGTTGTTACCAGGTATGGTACTCTACACTATCAGTTGTTAAGTACCGGGTATGGTACTCTACACTATCAGTTGTTACCAGGTATGGTACTATATACTATAAGTTGTTACCAGGTATGGTACTCTACACTATAAGTTGTTAAGTTCCAGGTATGGTACTCTACACTATCAGTTGTTAAGTACCGGGTATGGTACTCTACACTATAAGTTGTTACCAGGTATGGTACTCTACACTATCAGTTGTTACCAGGTATGGTACTCTACACTATAAGTTGTTAAGTACCGGGTAGGGTACTCTACACTATCAGTTGTTAAGTACCGGGTATGGTACTCTACACTATCAGTTGTTACCAGGTATGGTACTCTATACTATAAGTTGTTACCAGGTATGGTACTCTACACTATAAGTTGTTACCAGGTATGGAACTCTATACTATAAGTTGTTACCAGGTATGGTACTCTACACTATCAGTTGTTAAGTACCAGGTATGGTACTCTACACTATCAGTTGTTAAGTACCGGGTATGGTACTCTACACTATCAGTTGTTACCAGGTATGGTACTCTACACTATAAGTTGTTACCAGGTATGGTACTCTACACTATCAGTTGTTACCAGGTATGGTACTCTACACTATCAGTTGTTAAGTACCAGGTATGGTACTCTACACTATCAGTTGTTAAGTACCAGGTATGGTACTCTACACTATCAGTTGTTACCAGGTATGGTACTTTACACTATCAGTTGTTACCAGGTACGGTACTCTACACTATAAGTTGTTACCAGGTATGGTACTCTACACTATCAGTTGTTACCAGGTATGGTACTCTACACTATCAGTTGTTACCAGGTATGGTACTCTACACTATCAGTTGTTAAGTACCAGGTATGGTACTCTACACTATCAGTTGTTACCAGGTACGGTACTCTACACTATAAGTTGTTACCCGGTATGGTACTCTACACTATCAGTTGTTACCAGGTATGGTACTCTACACTATAAGTTGTTACCAGGTATGGTACTCTAGACTATCAGTTGTTACCAGGTATGGTACTTTACACTATCAGTTGTTACCAGGTACGGCACTCTACACTATAAGTTGTTACCAGGTATGGTACTCTACACTATCAGTTGTTACCAGGTATGGTACTCTACACTATCAGTTGTTACCAGGTATGGTACTCTACACTATCAGTTGTTAAGTATCAGGTATGGTACTCTACACTATCAGTTGTTACCAGGAACGGTACTCTACACTATAAGTTGTTACCCGGTATGGTATCCTACACTATCAGTTGTTACCAGGTATGGTACTCTACACTATAAGTTGTTACCAGGTATGGTACTCTACATTATCAGTTGTTACCAGGTATGGTACTCTACACTATCAGTTGTTACCAGGTATGGTACTCTACACTATAAGTTGTTACCAGGTATGGTACTCTACACTATCAGTTGTTACCAGGTACGGTACTCTACACTATAAGTTGTTACCAGGTATGGTACTCTACACTATAAGTTGTTACTAGGTATGGTACTCTACACTATAAGTTGTTACCAGGTATGGTACTCTACACTATCAGTTGTTACCAGGTATGGTACTCTACACTATAAGTTGTTACCAGGTACGGTACTCTACACTATCAGTTGTTACCAAGTATGGTACTCTACACTATAAGTTGTTACCAGGTATGGTACTCTACACTATCAGTTGTTACCAGGTATGGTACTCTACACTATCAGTTGTTACCAGGTACGGTACTCTACACTATAAGTTGTTACCAGGTATGGTACTCTACACTATCAGTTGTTACCAGGTATGGTACTCTACACTATAAATTGTTACCAGGTATGGTACTCTACACTATCAGTTGTTAAGTACCGGGTAAGGTACTCTACACTATCAGTTGTTACCAGGTATGGTACTCTACACTATAAGTTGTTACCAGGTATGGTACTCTACACTATAAGTTGTTACCAGGTATGGTACTCTACACTATCAGTTGTTAAGTACCGGGTAGGGTACTCTACACTATCAGTTGTTACCAGGTAGGGTACTCTACACTATCAGTTGTTACCAGGTATGGTACTCTACACTCTCAATTGTTACCAGGTATGGTACTCTACACTATCAGTTGTTACCAGGTATGGTACTCTACACTATCAGTTGTTACCAGGTATGGTACTCTACACTATCAGTTGTTACCAGGTATTGTACTCTACACTATCAGTTGTTACCAGGTATGGTACTCTACACTATCAGTTGTTACCAGGTATGGTACTCTACACTATAAGTTCTTAAGTACCTGGTATGGTACCCTACACTATCAGTTGTTAAGTACCGGGTATGGTACTCTATACTATCAGTTGTTACCAGGTATGGTACTCTACACTATTAGTTGTTAAGTACCAGGTTTGGTACTCTACACTATAAGTTGTTACCAGGTATGGTACTCTACACTATCAGTTGTTAAGTACCGGGTAGGGTACTCTACACTATCAGTTGTTAAGTACCAGGTATTGTACTCTACACTATCAGTTGTTACCAGGTATGGTACTTTACACTATCAGTTGTTACCAGGTACGGTACTCTACACTATAAGTTGTTACCAGGTATGGTACTCTACACTATCAGTTGTTACCAGGTATGGTACTCTACACTATCAGTTGTTACCAGGTATGGTACTCTACACTATCATTTGTTACCAGGTAGGGTACTCTACACTATAAGTTGTCAAGTACCGGGTATGGTACTCTACACTATCAGTTGTTAAGTACCAGGTATGGTACTCTACACTATAAGTTGTTAAGTACCGGGTATTGTACTCTATACTATCAGTTGTTACCAGGTATGGTACTCTACACTATCAGTTGTTAAATACCAGGTATGGTACTCTACACTATAAGTTGTTAAGTACCAGGTATGGTACTCTACACTATCAGTTGTTACCAGGTATTGTACTCTACACTATCAGTTGTTACCAGGTATGGTACTCTACACTATAAGTTGTTACCAGGTATGGTACTCTACACTATCAGTTGTTAAGTACCAGGTATGGTACTCTACACTATCAGTTGTTAAGTACCGGGTATGGTACTCTACACTATAAGTTGTTACCAGGTATGGTACTCTACACTATCAGTTGTTACCAGGTATGGTACTCTACACTATCAGTTGTTACCAAGTATGGTACTCTACAATATAAGTTGTCAAGTACCGGGTATGGTACTCTACACTATCAGTTGTTACCAGGTATGGTACTCTACACTATAAGTTGTTACCAGGTATGGTACTCTACACTATAAGTTGTTACCAGGTATGGTACTCTACACTATCAGTTGTTAAGTACCGGGTAGGGTACTCTACACTATCAGTTGTTACCAGGTAGGGTACTCTACACTATCAGTTGTTACCAGGTATGGTACTCTACACTATCAGTTGTTACCAGGTATTGTACTCTACACTATCAGTTGTTAAGTACCAGGTATGGTACTCTACACTATAAGTTGTTAAGTACCGGGTATTGTACTCTATACTATCAGTTGTTACCAGGTATGGTACTCTACACTATCAGTTGTTAAGTACCAGGTTTGGTACTCTACACTATAAGTTTTTACCAGGTATGGTACTCTACACTATCAGTTGTTAAGTACCGGGTAGGGTACTCTACACTATCAGTTGTTAAGTACCAGGTATTGTACTCTACACTATCAGTTGTTACCAGGTATGGTACTTTACACTATCAGTTGTTACCAGGTACGGTACTCTACACTATAAGTTGTTACCAGGTATGGTACTCAACACTATCAGTTGTTACCAGGTATGGTACTCTACACTATCAGTTGTTACCAGGTATGGTACTCTACACTATAAGTTGTTACCAGGTATGGTACTCTACATTATCAGTTGTTACCAGGTACGGTACTCTACACTATAAGTTGTTACAAGGTATGGTACTCTACACTATCAGTTGTTACCAGGTATGGTACTCTACACTATAAGTTGTTACCAGGTATGGTACTCTACACTATCAGTTGTTACCAGGTACGGTACTCTACACTATAAGTTGTTACCAGGTATGGTACTCTACACTATAAGTTGTTACCAGGTATGGTACTCTACACTATCAGTTGTTACCAGGTATGGTACTCTACACTATAAGTTGTTACCAGGTATGGTACTCTACACTATCAGTTGTTACCAGGTATGGTACTCTACACTATCAGTTGTTAAGTACCGGGTAGGGTACTCTACACTATCAGTTGTTAAGTACCAGGTATGGTTCTCTACACTTTCAGTTCTTAAGTACCGGGTATGGTACTCTACACTATCAGTTGTTATCAGGTATGGTACTCTACACTATAAGTTGTTACCAGGTAGGGTACTCTACACTATAAGTTGTCAAGTACCGGGTATGGTACTCTACACTATCAGTTGTTAAGTACCAGGTATGGTACTCTACACTATAAGTTGTTAAGTACCGGGTATTGTACTCTATACTATCAGTTGTTACCAGGTATGGTACTCTACACTATCAGTTGTTAAGTACCAGGTATGGTACTCTACACTATCAGTTGTTAAATACCAGGTATGGTACTCTACACTATAAGTTGTTAAGTACCAGGTATGGTACTCTACACTATCAGTTGTTACCAGGTATTGTACTCTACACTATCAGTTGTTACCAGGTATGGTACTCTACACTATAAGTTGTTACCAGGTATGGTACTCTACACTATCAGTTGTTAAGTACCAGGTATGGTACTCTACACTATCAGTTGTTAAGTACCGGGTATGGTACTCTACACTATAAGTTGTTACCAGGTATGGTACTCTACACTATCAGTTGTTACCAGGTATGGTACTCTACACTATCAGTTGTTACCAAGTATGGTACTCTACAATATAAGTTGTCAAGTACCGGGTATGGTACTCTACACTATCAGTTGTTAAGTACCAGGTATGGTACTCTACACTATAAGTTGTTAAGTACCGGGTATGGTACTCTATACTATCAGTTGTTACCAGGTATGGTACTCTACACTATCAGTTGTTAAGTACCAGGTATGGTACTCTACACTATCAGTTGTTAAGTACCAGGTATGGTACTCTACACTATAAGTTGTTACCAGGTATGGTACTCTACACTATCAGTTGTTATCAGGTATGGTACTCTACACTATAAGTTGTTACCAGGTATGGTACTCTACACTATCAGTTGTTAAGTACAAGGTATGGTACTCTACACTATCAGTTGTTACCAGGTATGGCACTCTACACTATCAGTTGTTACCAGGTATGGTACTCTACACTATCAGTTGTTACAAGGTATGGTACTCTACACTATCAGTTGTTAAGTACCGAGTATGGTACTCTACACTATCATTTGTTACCAGGTATGGTACTCTACACTATCAGTTGTTACCAGGTATGGTACTCTACACTATCAGTTGTTACCGGGTATGGTACTCTACACTATCAGTTGTTAAGTACCAGGTATGGTACTCTACAATATCAGTTGTTACCAAGTATTGTACTCTACACTATCAGTTGTTACCAGGTATGGTACTCTACACTATCAGTTGTTACCAGGTATGGTACTCTACACTATCAGTTGATAAGTACCAGATATGGTACTCTACACTATAAGTTGTTAAGTACCAGGTATGGTACTCTACACTATCAGTTGTTACCAGGTATGGTACTAAACACTTTAAGTTGTTACCAGGTATAGTACTCTATACTATAAGTTGTTACCAGGTATGGTACTCTACACTATAAGTTGTTACCAGGTATGGTACTCTACACTATAAGTTGTTACTAGGTATGGTACTCTATACTATAAGGTGTTTAGTACCAGGTATGGTACTCTATACTATCAGTTGTTACCAGGTATGGTACTCTACACTATCAGTTGTTACCAGGTATGGTACTCTACACTATCAGTTGTTACCGGGTATGGCACTCTACACTATCAGTTGTTAAGTACCAGGTATGGTACTCTACACTATCATTTGTTACCAGGTATTGTACTCTACACTATCAGTTGTTACCAGGTATGGTACTCTATACTATCAGTTGTTACCGGGTATGGTACTCTACACTATCAGTTGTTAAGTACCAGGTATGGTACTCTACACTATCAGTTGTTACCAGGTATTGTACTCTACACTATCAGTTGTTACCAGGTATGGTACTCTACACTATCAGTTGTTACCAGGTATGGTACTCTACACTATCAGTTGTTAAGTACCAGGTATGGTACTCTACACTATCAGTTGTTAAGTACCGGGTATGGTACTCTACACTATCAGTTGTTAAGTACCGGGTATGGTACTCTACACTATCAGTTGTTACAAGGTATGGTACTCTACACTATAAGTTGTTACCAGGTATGGTACTCTACACTATCAGTTGTTACCAGGTATGGTACTCTACACTATAAGTTGTTACCAGGTATGGTACTCTACACTATAAGTTGTTACCAGGTATGGTACTCTACACTATAAGTTGTTACCAGGTATGGTACTCTACACTATAAGTTGTTACCAGGTATGGTACTCTACACTATCAGTTGTTAAGTACCAGGTATGGTACTCTACACTATCAGTTGTTAAGTACCAGGTATGGTACTCTACACTATCAGTTGTTAAGTACCGGGTAGGGTACTCTACACTATCAGTTGTTACCAGGTATGGTACTCTACACTATCAGTTGTTACCAGGTATGGTACTCTACACTATAAGTTGTTACCAGGTATGGTACTCTACACTATCAGTTGTTACCAGGTATGGTACTCTACACTATCAGTTGTTAAGTATCAGGTATGGTACTATACACTATCAGTTGTTACCAGGTACGGTACTCTACACTATAAGTTGTTACCCGGTATGGTACTCTACACTATCAGTTGTTACCAGGTATGGTACTCTACACTATCAGTTGTTACCAGGTACGGTACTCTACACTATAAGTTGTTACCCGGTATGGTACTCTACACTATCAGTTGTTACCAGGTATGGTACTCTGCACTATAAGTTGTTACCAGGTATGGTACTCTACATTATCAGTTGTTACCAGGTACGGTACTCTACACTATAAGTTGTTACCAGGTATGGTACTCTACACTATCAGTTGTTACCAGGTATGGTACTCTACACTATCAGTTGTTACCAGGTATGGTACTCTACACTATCAGTTGTTACCAGGTACGGTACTCTACACTATAAGTTGTTACCAGGTATGGTACTCTACACTATCAGTTGTTACCAGGTATGGTACTCTACACTATCAGTTGTTACCAGGTATGGTACTCTACACTATCAGTTGTTACCAGGTATGGTACTCTACACTATCAGTTGTTACCAGGTATGGTACTCTACACTATCAGTTGTTAAGTACCGGGTAGGGTACTCTACACTATCAGTTGTTAAGTACCAGGTATGGTACTCTACACTTTCAGTTGTTAAGTACCGGGTATGGTACTCTACACTATCAGTTGTTATCAGGTATGGTACTCTACACTATAAGTTGTTACCAGGTAGGGTACTCTACACTATCAGTTGTTACCAGGTAGGGTACTCTACACTATCAGTTGTTACCAGGTATGGTACTCTACACTATCAGTTGTTACCAGGTATGGTACTCTACACTATCAGTTGTTAAGTACCAGGTATGGTACTCTACACTATCAGTTGTTAAGTACCGGGTATTGTACTCTACACTATCAGTTGTTACCAGGTATGGTACTCTACACTATAAGTTGTTACCAGGTATGGTACTCTACACTATAAGTTGTTACCTGGTATGGTACTCTACACTATCAGTTGTTACCAGGTATGGTACTCTACACTATCAGTTGTTAAGTACCAGGTATGGTACTCTACACTATCAGTTGTTAAGTACCGGGTATGGTACTCTACACTATCAGTTGTTACCAGGTATGGTACTCTACACTATCAGTTGTTACCAGGTACGGTACTCTACACTATAAGTTGTTACCAGGTATGGTACTCTACACTATCAGTTGTTACCAGGTATGGTACTCTACACTATAAATTGTTACCAGGTATGGTACTCTACACTATCAGTTGTTAAGTACCGGGTAAGGTACTCTACACTATCAGTTGTTACCAGGTATGGTACTCTACACTATAAGTTGTTACCAGGTATGGTACTCTACACTATAAGTTGTTACCAGGTATGGTACTCTACACTATCAGTTGTTAAGTACCGGGTAGGGTACTCTACACTATCAGTTGTTACCAGGTAGGGTACTCTACACTATCAGTTGTTACCAGGTATGGTACTCTACACTCTCAATTGTTACCAGGTATGGTACTCTACACTATCAGTTGTTACCAGGTATGGTACTCTACACTATCAGTTGTTACCAGGTATGGTACTCTACACTATCAGTTGTTACCAGGTATTGTACTCTACACTATCAGTTGTTACCAGGTATGGTACTCTACACTATCAGTTGTTACCAGGTATGGTACTCTACACTATAAGTTCTTAAGTACCTGGTATGGTACCCTACACTATCAGTTGTTAAGTACCGGGTATGGTACTCTATACTATCAGTTGTTACCAGGTATGGTACTCTACACTATTAGTTGTTAAGTACCAGGTTTGGTACTCTACACTATAAGTTGTTACCAGGTATGGTACTCTACACTATCAGTTGTTAAGTACCGGGTAGGGTACTCTACACTATCAGTTGTTAAGTACCAGGTATTGTACTCTACACTATCAGTTGTTACCAGGTATGGTACTTTACACTATCAGTTGTTACCAGGTACGGTACTCTACACTATAAGTTGTTACCAGGTATGGTACTCTACACTATCAGTTGTTACCAGGTATGGTACTCTACACTATCAGTTGTTACCAGGTATGGTACTCTACACTATCAGTTGTTACCAGGTAGGGTACTCTACACTATAAGTTGTCAAGTACCGGGTATGGTACTCTACACTATCAGTTGTTAAGTACCAGGTATGGTACTCTACACTATAAGTTGTTAAGTACCGGGTATTGTACTCTATACTATCAGTTGTTACCAGGTATGGTACTCTACACTATCAGTTGTTAAGTACCAGGTATGGTACTCTACACTATCAGTTGTTAAATACCAGGTATGGTACTCTACACTATAAGTTGTTAAGTACCAGGTATGGTACTCTACACTATCAGTTGTTACCAGGTATTGTACTCTACACTATCAGTTGTTACCAGGTATGGTACTCTACACTATAAGTTGTTACCAGGTATGGTACTCTACACTATCAGTTGTTAAGTACCAGGTATGGTACTCTACACTATCAGTTGTTAAGTACCGGGTATGGTACTCTACACTATAAGTTGTTACCAGGTATGGTACTCTACACTATCAGTTGTTACCAGGTATGGTACTCTACACTATCAGTTGTTACCAAGTATGGTACTCTACAATATAAGTTGTCAAGTACCGGGTATGGTACTCTACACTATCAGTTGTTAAGTACCAGGTATGGTACTCTACACTATAAGTTGTTAAGTACCGGGTATGGTACTCTATACTATCAGTTGTTACCAGGTATGGTACTCTACACTATCAGTTGTTAAGTACCAGGTATGGTACTCTACACTATCAGTTGTTAAGTACCAGGTATGGTACTCTACACTATAAGTTGTTACCAGGTATGGTACTCTACACTATCAGTTGTTATCAGGTATGGTACTCTACACTATAAGTTGTTACCAGGTATGGTACTCTACATTATCAGTTGTTAAGTACCAGGTATGGTACTCTACACTATCAGTTGTTTCCAGGTATGGCACTCTACACTATCAGTTGTTACCAGGTATGGTACTCTACACTATCAGTTGTTACAAGGTATGGTACTCTACACTATCAGTTGTTAAGTACCGAGTATGGTACTCTACACTATCATTTGTTACCAGGTATGGTACTTTACACTATCAGTTGTTACCAGGTATGGTACTCTACACTATCAGTTGTTACCGGGTATGGTACTCTACACTATCAGTTGTTAAGTACCAGGTATGGTACTCTACACTATCAGTTGTTACCAGGTATTGTACTCTACACTATCAGTTGTTACCAGGTATGGTACTCTACACTATCAGTTGTTTCCAGGTATGGTACTCTACACTATCAGTTGATAAGTACCAGATATGGTACTCTACACTATAAGTTGTTAAGTACCAGGTATGGTACTCTACACTATCAGTTGTTACCAGGTATGGTACTCTACACTTTAAGTTGTTACCAGGTATAGTACTCTATACTATAAGTTGTTACCAGGTATGGTACTCTACACTATAAGTTGTTACCAGGTATGGTACTCTACACTATAAGTTGTTACCAGGTATGGTACTCTATACTATAAGGTGTTTAGTACCAGGTATGGTACTCTATACTATCAGTTGTTACCAGGTATGGTACTCTACACTATCAGTTGTTACCAGGTATGGTACTCTACACTATCAGTTGTTACCGGGTATGGCACTCTACACTATCAGTTGTTAAGTACCAGGTATGGTACTCTACACTATCATTTGTTACCAGATATGGTACTCTACACTATCAGTTGTTACCAGGTATGGTACTCTACACTATCAGTTGTTACCGGGTATGGTACTCTACACTATCAGTTGTTAAGTACCAGGTATGGTACTCTACACTATCAGTTGTTACCAGGTATTGTACTCTACACTATCAGTTGTTACCAGGTACGGTACTCTACACTATCAGTTGTTACCAGGTATGGTACTCTACACTATCAGTTGTTAAGTACCAGGTATGGTACTCTACACTATCAGTTGTTAAGTACCGGGTATGGTACTCTACACTATCAGTTGTTAAGTACCGGGTATGGTACTCTACACTATCAGTTGTTACCAGGTATGGTACTCTACACTATAAGTTGTTACCAGGTATGGTACTCTACACTATAAGTTGTTACCAGGTATGGTACTCTACACTATCAGTTGTTACCAGGTATGGTACTCTACACTATAAGTTGTTACCAGGTATGGTACTCTACACTATCAGTTGATACCAGGTATGGTACTCTACACTATAAGTTGTTACCAGGTATGGTACTCTACACTATAAGTTGTTACCAGGTATGGTACTCTACACTATCAGTTGTTAAGTACCAGGTATGGTACTCTACACTATCAGTTGTTAAGTACCGGGTAGGGTACTCTACACTATCAGTTGTTACCAGGTATGGTACTCTACACTATCAGTTGTTACCAGGTATGGTACTCTACACTATAAGTTGTTACCAGGTATGGTACTCTACACTATCAGTTGTTACCAGGTATGGTACTCTACACTATAAGTTGTCAAGTACCGGGTATGGTACTCTACACTATCAGTTGTTAAGTACCAGGTATGGTACTCTACACTATAAGTTGTTAAGTACCGGGTATGGTACTCTATACTATCAGTTGTTACCAGGTATGGTACTCTACACTATCAGTTGTTAAGTACCAGGTATGGTACTCTACACTATCAGTTGTTAAGTACCAGGTATGGTACTCTACACTATAAGTTGTTAATAGGTATGGTACTCTACACTATCAGTTGTTATCAGGTATGGTACTCTACACTATAAGTTGTTACCAGGTATGGTACTCTACACTATCAGTTGTTAAGTACCAGGTATGGTACTCTACACTATCAGTTGTTACCAGGTATGGCACTCTACACTATCAGTTGTTACCAGGTATAATACTCTACACTATCAGTTGTTACCAGGTATGGTACTCTACACTATCAGTTGTTAAGTACCGAGTATGGTACTCTACACTATCAGTTGTTAAGTACCGAGTATGGTACTCTACACTATCAGTTGTTACCAGGTATGGTACTCTACACTATCAGTTGTTACCAGGTATGGTACTCTACACTATCAGTTGTTACCAGGTATGGTACTCTACACTATCAGTTGATAAGTACCAGATATGGTACTCTACACTATAAGTTGTTAAGTACCAGGTATGGTACTCTACACTATCAGTTGTTACCAGGTATGGTACTCTACACTATAAGTTGTTACCAGGTATGGTACTCTACACTATCAGTTGTTAAGTACCAGGTATGGTACTCTACACTATCAGTTGTTACCAGGTATGGTACTCTACACTATCAGTTGTTACCAGGTATGGTACTCTACACTATCAGTTGTTAAGTACCGGGTATGGTACTCTACACTATCAGTTGTTACCAGGTATGGTACTCTACACTATCAGTTGTTACCAGGTATGGTACTCTACACTATAAGTTGTTACCAGGTATGGTACTCTACACTATCAGTTGTTACCAGGTATGGTACTCTACACTATCAGTTGTTACCAGGTATGGTACTCTACACTATAAGTTGTTACCAGGTATGGTACTTTACACTATCAGTTGTTACCAGGTATGGTACTCTACACTATCAGTTGTTACCAGGTATGGTACTCTACACTATCAGTTGTTACCAGGTATGGTACTCTACACTATCAGTTGTTAAGTTGTTACCAGGTATGGTACTCTACACTATCAGTTGTTAAGTACCGGGTATGGTACTCTACACTATCAGTTGTTAAGTACCAGGTATGGTACTCTACACTATAAGTTGTTACCAGGTATGGTACTCTACACTATCAGTTGTTACCAGGTATGGTACTCTACACTATCAGTTGTTACCAGGTATGGTACTCTACACTATCAGTTGTTAAGTACCGGGTATGGTACTCTACACTATCAGTTGTTACCAGGTATGGTACTATATACTATAAGTTGTTACCAGGTATGGTACTCTACACTATAAGTTGTTAAGTTCCAGGTATGGTACTCTACACTATCAGTTGTTAAGTACCGGGTATGGTACTCTACACTATAAGTTGTTACCAGGTATGGTACTCTACACTATCAGTTGTTACCAGGTATGGTACTCTACACTATAAGTTGTTAAGTACCGGGTAGGGTACTCTACACTATCAGTTGTTAAGTACCGGGTATGGTACTCTACACTATCAGTTGTTACCAGGTATGGTACTCTATACTATAAGTTGTTACCAGGTATGGTACTCTACACTATAAGTTGTTACCAGGTATGGAACTCTATACTATAAGTTGTTACCAGGTATGGTACTCTACACTATCAGTTGTTAAGTACCAGGTATGGTACTCTACACTATCAGTTGTTAAGTACCGGGTATGGTACTCTACACTATCAGTTGTTACCAGGTATGGTACTCTACACTATATGTTGTTACCAGGTATGGTACTCTACACTATAAGTTGTTACCAGGTATGGTACTCTACACTATCAGTTGTTACCAGGTATGGTACTCTACACTATCAGTTGTTAAGTACCAGGTATGGTACTCTACACTATCAGTTGTTAAGTACCGGGTATGGTACTCTACACTATCAGTTGTTACCAGGTATGGTACTCTACACTATAAGTTGTTACCAGGTATGGTACTCTACACTATCAGTTGTTACCAGGTATGGTACTCTACACTATCAGTTGTTAAGTACCAGGTATGGTACTCTACACTATCAGTTGTTAAGTACCAGGTATGGTACTCTACACTATCAGTTGTTACCAGGTATGGTACTTTACACTATCAGTTGTTACCAGGTACGGTACTCTACACTATAAGTTGTTACCAGGTATGGTACTCTACACTATCAGTTGTTACCAGGTATGGTACTCTACACTATCAGTTGTTACCAGGTATGGTACTCTACACTATCAGTTGTTAAGTACCAGGTATGGTACTCTACACTATCAGTTGTTACCAGGTACGGTACTCTACACTATAAGTTGTTACCCGGTATGGTACTCTACACTATCAGTTGTTACCAGGTATGGTACTCTACACTATAAGTTGTTACCAGGTATGGTACTCTAGACTATCAGTTGTTACCAGGTATGGTACTTTACACTATCAGTTGTTACCAGGTACGGCACTCTACACTATAAGTTGTTACCAGGTATGGTACTCTACACTATCAGTTGTTACCAGGTATGGTACTCTACACTATCAGTTGTTACCAGGTATGGTACTCTACACTATCAGTTGTTAAGTATCAGGTATGGTACTCTACACTATCAGTTGTTACCAGGAACGGTACTCTACACTATAAGTTGTTACCCGGTATGGTACTCTACACTATCAGTTGTTACCAGGTATGGTACTCTACACTATAAGTTGTTACCAGGTATGGTACTCTACATTATCAGTTGTTACCAGGTATGGTACTCTACACTATCAGTTGTTACCAGGTATGGTACTCTACACTATAAGTTGTTACCAGGTATGGTACTCTACACTATCAGTTGTTACCAGGTACGGTACTCTACACTATAAGTTGTTACCAGGTATGGTACTCTACACTATAAGTTGTTACTAGGTATGGTACTCTACACTATAAGTTGTTACCAGGTATGGTACTCTACACTATCAGTTGTTACCAGGTATGGTACTCTACACTATCAGTTGTTACCAGGTACGGTACTCTACACTATCAGTTGTTACCAAGTATGGTACTCTACACTATAAGTTGTTACCAGGTATGGTACTCTACACTATCAGTTGTTACCAGGTATGGTACTCTACACTATCAGTTGTTACCAGGTATGGTACTCTACACTATAAGTTGTTACCAGGTATGGTACTCTACACTATAAGTTGTTACCAGGTATGGTACTCTACACTATCAGTTGTTAAGTACCGGGTAGGGTACTCTACACTATCAGTTGTTACCAGGTAGGGTACTCTACACTATCAGTTGTTACCAGGTATGGTACTCTACACTCTCAATTGTTACCAGGTATGGTACTCTACACTATCAGTTGTTACCAGGTATGGTACTCTACACTATCAGTTGTTACCAGGTATGGTACTCTACACTATCAGTTGTTACCAGGTATTGTACTCTACACTATCAGTTGTTACCAGGTATGGTACTCTACACTATCAGTTGTTACCAGGTATGGTACTCTACACTATAAGTTCTTAAGTACCTGGTATGGTACCCTACACTATCAGTTGTTAAGTACCGGGTATGGTACTCTATACTATCAGTTGTTACCAGGTATGGTACTCTACACTATTAGTTGTTAAGTACCAGGTTTGGTACTCTACACTATAAGTTGTTACCAGGTATGGTACTCTACACTATCAGTTGTTAAGTACCGGGTAGGGTACTCTACACTATCAGTTGTTAAGTACCAGGTATTGTACTCTACACTATCAGTTGTTACCAGGTATGGTACTTTACACTATCAGTTGTTACCAGGTACGGTACTCTACACTATAAGTTGTTACCAGGTATGGTACTCTACACTATCAGTTGTTACCAGGTATGGTACTCTACACTATCAGTTGTTACCAGGTATGGTACTCTACACTATCATTTGTTACCAGGTAGGGTACTCTACACTATAAGTTGTCAAGTACCGGGTATGGTACTCTACACTATCAGTTGTTAAGTACCAGGTATGGTACTCTACACTATAAGTTGTTAAGTACCGGGTATTGTACTCTATACTATCAGTTGTTACCAGGTATGGTACTCTACACTATCAGTTGTTAAATACCAGGTATGGTACTCTACACTATAAGTTGTTAAGTACCAGGTATGGTACTCTACACTATCAGTTGTTACCAGGTATTGTACTCTACACTATCAGTTGTTACCAGGTATGGTACTCTACACTATAAGTTGTTACCAGGTATGGTACTCTACACTATCAGTTGTTAAGTACCAGGTATGGTACTCTACACTATCAGTTGTTAAGTACCGGGTATGGTACTCTACACTATAAGTTGTTACCAGGTATGGTACTCTACACTATCAGTTGTTACCAGGTATGGTACTCTACACTATCAGTTGTTACCAAGTATGGTACTCTACAATATAAGTTGTCAAGTACCGGGTATGGTACTCTACACTATCAGTTGTTACCAGGTATGGTACTCTACACTATAAGTTGTTACCAGGTATGGTACTCTACACTATAAGTTGTTACCAGGTATGGTACTCTACACTATCAGTTGTTAAGTACCGGGTAGGGTACTCTACACTATCAGTTGTTACCAGGTAGGGTACTCTACACTATCAGTTGTTACCAGGTATGGTACTCTACACTATCAGTTGTTACCAGGTATTGTACTCTACACTATCAGTTGTTACCAGGTATGGTACTCTACACTATCAGTTGTTACCAGGTATGGTACTCTACACTATAAGTTCTTAAGTACCTGGTATGGTACCCTACACTATCAGTTGTTAAGTACCGGGTATGGTACTCTATACTATCAGTTGTTACCAGGTATGGTACTCTACACTATCAGTTGTTAAGTACCAGGTTTGGTACTCTACACTATAAGTTGTTACCAGGTATGGTACTCTACACTATCAGTTGTTAAGTACCGGGTAGGGTACTCTACACTATCAGTTGTTAAGTACCAGGTATTGTACTCTACACTATCAGTTGTTACCAGGTATGGTACTTTACACTATCAGTTGTTACCAGGTACGGTACTCTACACTATAAGTTGTTACCAGGTATGGTACTCTACACTATCAGTTGTTACCAGGTATGGTACTCTACACTATCAGTTGTTACCAGGTATGGTACTCTACACTATCAGTTGTTACCAGGTAGGGTACTCTACACTATAAGTTGTCAAGTACCGGGTATGGTACTCTACACTATCAGTTGTTAAGTACCAGGTATGGTACTCTACACTATAAGTTGTTAAGTACCGGGTATTGTACTCTATACTATCAGTTGTTACCAGGTATGGTACTCTACACTATCAGTTGTTAAGTACCAGGTATGGTACTCTACACTATCAGTTGTTAAATACCAGGTATGGTACTCTACACTATAAGTTGTTAAGTACCAGGTATGGTACTCTACACTATCAGTTGTTACCAGGTATTGTACTCTACACTATCAGTTGTTACCAGGTATGGTACTCTACACTATAAGTTGTTACCAGGTATGGTACTCTACACTATCAGTTGTTAAGTACCAGGTATGGTACTCTACACTATCAGTTGTTAAGTACCGGGTATGGTACTCTACACTATAAGTTGTTACCAGGTATGGTACTCTACACTATCAGTTGTTACCAGGTATGGTACTCTACACTATCAGTTGTTACCAAGTATGGTACTCTACAATATAAGTTGTCAAGTACCGGGTATGGTACTCTACACTATCAGTTGTTAAGTACCAGGTATGGTACTCTACACTATAAGTTGTTAAGTACCGGGTATGGTACTCTATACTATCAGTTGTTACCAGGTATGGTACTCTACACTATCAGTTGTTAAGTAGCAGGTATGGTACTCTACACTATCAGTTGTTAAGTACCAGGTATGGTACTCTACACTATAAGTTGTTACCAGGTATGGTACTCTACACTATCAGTTGTTATCAGGTATGGTACTCTACACTATAAGTTGTTACCAGGTATGGTACTCTACATTATCAGTTGTTAAGTACCAGGTATGGTACTCTACACTATCAGTTGTTACCAGGTATGGCACTCTACACTATCAGTTGTTACCAGGTATGGTACTCTACACTATCATTTGTTACAAGGTATGGTACTCTACACTATCAGTTGTTAAGTACCGAGTATGGTACTCTACACTATCATTTGTTACCAGGTATGGTACTCTACACTATCAGTTGTTACCAGGTATGGTACTCTACACTATCAGTTGTTACCGGGTATGGTACTCTACACTATCAGTTGTTAAGTACCAGGTATGGTACTCTACACTATCAGTTGTTACCAGGTATTGTACTCTACACTATCAGTTGTTACCAGGTATGGTACTCGACACTATCAGTTGTTACCAGGTATGGTACTCTACACTATCAGTTGATAAGTACCAGATATGGTACTCTACTCTATAAGTTGTTAAGTACCAGGTATGGTACTCTACACTATCAGTTGTTACCAGGTATGGTACTCTACACTTTAAGTTGTTACCAGGTATAGTACTCTATACTATAAGTTGTTACCAGGTATGGTACTCTACACTATAAGTTGTTACCAGGTATGGTACTCTACACTATAAGTTGTTACCAGGTATGGTACTCTATACTATAAGGTGTTTAGTACCAGGTATGGTACTCTATACTATCAGTTGTTACCAGGTATGGTACTCTACACTATCAGTTGTTACCAGGTATGGTACTCTACACTATCAGTTGTTACCGGGTATGGCACTCTACACTATCAGTTGTTAAGTACCAGGTATGGTACTCTACACTATCATTTGTTACCAGGTATGGTACTCTACACTATCAGTTGTTACCAGGTATGGTACTCTACACTATCAGTTGTTACCGGGTATGGTACTCTACACTATCAGTTGTTAAGTACCAGGTATGGTACTCTACACTATCAGTTGTTACCAGGTATTGTACTCTACACTATCAGTTGTTACTAGGTATGGTACTCTACACTATCAGTTGTTACCAGGTATGGTACTCTACACTATCAGTTGTTAAGTACCAGGTATGGTACTCTACACTATCAGTTGTTAAGTACCGGGTATGGTACTCTACACTATCAGTTGTTAGGTACCGGGTATGGTACTCTACACTATCAGTTGTTACCAGGTATGGTACTCTACACTATAAGTTGTTACCAGGTATGGTACTCTACACTATAAGTTGTTACCAGGTATGGTACTCTACACTATCAGTTGTTACCAGGTATGGTACTCTACACTATAAGTTGTTACCAGGTATGGTACTCTACACTATCAGTTGTTACCAGGTATGGTACTCTACACTATAAGTTATTACCAGGTATGGTACTCTACACTATAAGTTGTTACCAGGTATGGTACTCTACACTATCAGTTGTTAAGTACCAGGTATGGTACTCTACACTATCAGTTGTTAAGTACCGGGTAGGGTACTCTACACTATCAGTTGTTACCAGGTATGGTACTCTACACTATCAGTTGTTACCAGGTATGGTACTCTACACTATAAGTTGTTACCAGGTATGGTACTCTACACTATCAGTTGTTACCAGGTATGGTACTCTACACTATAAGTTGTCAAGTACCGGGTATGGTACTCTACACTATCAGTTGTTAAGTACCAGGTATGGTACTCTACACTATAAGTTGTTAAGTACCGGGTATGGTACTCTATACTATCAGTTGTTACCAGGTATGGTACTCTACACTATCAGTTGTTAAGTACCAGGTATGGTACTCTACACTATCAGTTGTTAAGTACCAGGTATGGTACTCTACACTATAAGTTGTTAATAGGTATGGTACTCTACACTATCAGTTGTTATCAGGTATGGTACTCTACACTATAAGTTGTTACCAGGTATGGTACTCTACACTATCAGTTGTTAAGTACCAGGTATGGTACTCTACACTATCAGTTGTTACCAGGTATGGCACTCTACACTATCAGTTGTTACCAGGTATGGTACTCTACACTATCAGTTGTTACCAGGTATGGTACTCTACACTATCAGTTGTTAAGTACCGAGTATGGTACTCTACACTATCAGTTGTTAAGTACCGAGTATGGTACTCTACACTATCAGTTGTTACCAGGTATGGTACTCTACACTATCAGTTGTTACCAGGTATGGTACTCTACACTATCAGTTGTTACCAGGTATGGTACTCTACACTATCAGTTGATAAGTACCAGATATGGTACTCTACACTATAAGTTGTTAAGTACCAGGTATGGTACTCTACACTATCAGTTGTTACCAGGTATGGTACTCTACACTTTAAGTTGTTACCAGGTATAGTACTCTATACTATAAGTTGTTACCAGGTATGGTACTCTACACTATAAGTTGTTATCAGGTATGGTACTCTACACTATAAGTTGTTACCAGGTATGGTACTCTATACTATAAGGTGTTTAGTACCAGGTATGGTACTCTATACTATCAGTTGTTACCAGGTATGGTACTCTACACTATCAGTTGTTAAGTACCGAGTATGGTACTCTACACTATCAGTTGTTAAGTACCGAGTATGGTACTCTACACTATCAGTTGTTACCAGGTATGGTACTCTACACTATCAGTTGTTACCAGGTATGGTACTCTACACTATCAGTTGTTACCAGGTATGGTACTCTACACTATCAGTTGTTACCAGGTATGGTACTCTACACTATCAGTTGATAAGTACCAGATATGGTACTCTACACTATAAGTTGTTAAGTACCAGGTATGGTACTCTACACTATCAGTTGTTACCAGGTATGGTACTCTACACTATAAGTTGTTACCAGGTATGGTACTCTACACTATCAGTTGTTAAGTACCAGGTATGGTACTCTACACTATCAGTTGTTACCAGGTATGGTACTCTACACTATCAGTTGTTACCAGGTATGGTACTCTACACTATCAGTTGTTAAGTACCGGGTATGGTACTCTACACTATCAGTTGTTACCAGGTATGGTACTCTACACTATCAGTTGTTACCAGGTACGGTACTCTACACTATAAGTTGTTACCAGGTATGGTACTCTACACTATCAGTTGTTACCAGGTATGGTACTCTACACTATCAGTTGTTACCAGGTATGGTACTCTACACTATCAGTTGTTACCAGGTATGGTACTCTACACTATCAGTTGTTACCAGGTATGGTACTCTACACTATCAGTTGTTAAGTACCGGGTAGGGTACTCTACACTATCAGTTGTTAAGTACCAGGTATGGTACTCTACACTTTCAGTTGTTAAGTACCGGGTATGGTACTCTACACTATCAGTTGTTATCAGGTATGGTACTCTACACTATAAGTTGTTACCAGGTAGGGTACTCTACACTATCAGTTGTTACCAGGTAGGGTACTCTACACTATCAGTTGTTACCAGGTATGGTACTCTACACTATCAGTTGTTACCAGGTATGGTACTCTACACTATCAGTTGTTAAGTACCAGGTATGGTACTCTACACTATCAGTTGTTAAGTACCGGGTATTGTACTCTACACTATCAGTTGTTACCAGGTATGGTACTCTACACTATAAGTTGTTACCAGGTATGGTACTCTACACTATAAGTTGTTACCTGGTATGGTACTCTACACTATCAGTTGTTACCAGGTATGGTACTCTACACTATCAGTTGTTAAGTACCAGGTATGGTACTCTACACTATCAGTTGTTAAGTACCGGGTATGGTACTCTACACTATCAGTTGTTACCAGGTATGGTACTCTACACTATCAGTTGTTACCAGGTACGGTACTCTACACTATAAGTTGTTACCAGGTATGGTACTCTACACTATCAGTTGTTACCAGGTATGGTACTCTACACTATAAATTGTTACCAGGTATGGTACTCTACACTATCAGTTGTTAAGTACCGGGTAAGGTACTCTACACTATCAGTTGTTACCAGGTATGGTACTCTACACTATAAGTTGTTACCAGGTATGGTACTCTACACTATAAGTTGTTACCAGGTATGGTACTCTACACTATCAGTTGTTAAGTACCGGGTAGGGTACTCTACACTATCAGTTGTTACCAGGTAGGGTACTCTACACTATCAGTTGTTACCAGGTATGGTACTCTACACTCTCAATTGTTACCAGGTATGGTACTCTACACTATCAGTTGTTACCAGGTATGGTACTCTACACTATCAGTTGTTACCAGGTATGGTACTCTACACTATCAGTTGTTACCAGGTATTGTACTCTACACTATCAGTTGTTACCAGGTATGGTACTCTACACTATCAGTTGTTACCAGGTATGGTACTCTACACTATAAGTTCTTAAGTACCTGGTATGGTACCCTACACTATCAGTTGTTAAGTACCGGGTATGGTACTCTATACTATCAGTTGTTACCAGGTATGGTACTCTACACTATTAGTTGTTAAGTACCAGGTTTGGTACTCTACACTATAAGTTGTTACCAGGTATGGTACTCTACACTATCAGTTGTTAAGTACCGGGTAGGGTACTCTACACTATCAGTTGTTAAGTACCAGGTATTGTACTCTACACTATCAGTTGTTACCAGGTATGGTACTTTACACTATCAGTTGTTACCAGGTACGGTACTCTACACTATAAGTTGTTACCAGGTATGGTACTCTACACTATCAGTTGTTACCAGGTATGGTACTCTACACTATCAGTTGTTACCAGGTATGGTACTCTACACTATCAGTTGTTACCAGGTAGGGTACTCTACACTATAAGTTGTCAAGTACCGGGTATGGTACTCTACACTATCAGTTGTTAAGTACCAGGTATGGTACTCTACACTATAAGTTGTTAAGTACCGGGTATTGTACTCTATACTATCAGTTGTTACCAGGTATGGTACTCTACACTATCAGTTGTTAAGTACCAGGTATGGTACTCTACACTATCAGTTGTTAAATACCAGGTATGGTACTCTACACTATAAGTTGTTAAGTACCAGGTATGGTACTCTACACTATCAGTTGTTACCAGGTATTGTACTCTACACTATCAGTTGTTACCAGGTATGGTACTCTACACTATAAGTTGTTACCAGGTATGGTACTCTACACTATCAGTTGTTAAGTACCAGGTATGGTACTCTACACTATCAGTTGTTAAGTACCGGGTATGGTACTCTACACTATAAGTTGTTACCAGGTATGGTACTCTACACTATCAGTTGTTACCAGGTATGGTACTCTACACTATCAGTTGTTACCAAGTATGGTACTCTACAATATAAGTTGTCAAGTACCGGGTATGGTACTCTATACTATCAGTTGTTAAGTACCAGGTATGGTACTCTACACTATAAGTTGTTAAGTACCGGGTATGGTACTCTATACTATCAGTTGTTACCAGGTATGGTACTCTACACTATCAGTTGTTAAGTACCAGGTATGGTACTCTACACTATCAGTTGTTAAGTACCAGGTATGGTACTCTACACTATAAGTTGTTACCAGGTATGGTACTCTACACTATCAGTTGTTATCAGGTATGGTACTCTACACTATAAGTTGTTACCAGGTATGGTACTCTACATTATCAGTTGTTAAGTACCAGGTATGGTACTCTACACTATCAGTTGTTTCCAGGTATGGCACTCTACACTATCAGTTGTTACCAGGTATGGTACTCTACACTATCAGTTGTTACAAGGTATGGTACTCTACACTATCAGTTGTTAAGTACCGAGTATGGTACTCTACACTATCATTTGTTACCAGGTATGGTACTTTACACTATCAGTTGTTACCAGGTATGGTACTCTACACTATCAGTTGTTACCGGGTATGGTACTCTACACTATCAGTTGTTAAGTACCAGGTATGGTACTCTACACTATCAGTTGTTACCAGGTATTGTACTCTACACTATCAGTTGTTACCAGGTATGGTACTCTACACTATCAGTTGTTACCAGGTATGGTACTCTACACTATCAGTTGATAAGTACCAGATATGGTACTCTACACTATAAGTTGTTAAGTACCAGGTATGGTACTCTACACTATCAGTTGTTACCAGGTATGGTACTCTACACTTTAAGTTGTTACCAGGTATAGTACTCTATACTATAAGTTGTTACCAGGTATGGTACTCTACACTATAAGTTGTTACCAGGTATGGTACTCTACACTATAAGTTGTTACCAGGTATGGTACTCTATACTATAAGGTGTTTAGTACCAGGTATGGTACTCTATACTATCAGTTGTTACCAGGTATGGTACTCTACACTATCAGTTGTTACCAGGTATGGTACTCTACACTATCAGTTGTTACCGGGTATGGCACTCTACACTATCAGTTGTTAAGTACCAGGTATGGTACTCTACACTATCATTTGTTACCAGATATGGTACTCTACACTATCAGTTGTTACCAGGTATGGTACTCTACACTATCAGTTGTTACCGGGTATGGTACTCTACACTATCAGTTGTTAAGTACCAGGTATGGTACTCTACACTATCAGTTGTTACCAGGTATTGTACTCTACACTATCAGTTGTTACCAGGTACGGTACTCTACACTATCAGTTGTTACCAGGTATGGTACTCTACACTATCAGTTGTTAAGTACCAGGTATGGTACTCTACACTATCAGTTGTTAAGTACCGGGTATGGTACTCTACACTATCAGTTGTTAAGTACCGGGTATGGTACTCTACACTATCAGTTGTTACCAGGTATGGTACTCTACACTATAAGTTGTTACCAGGTATGGTACTCTACACTATAAGTTGTTACCAGGTATGGTACTCTACACTATCAGTTGTTACCAGGTATGGTACTCTACACTATAAGTTGTTACCAGGTATGGTACTCTACACTATCAGTTGATACCAGGTATGGTACTCTACACTATAAGTTGTTACCAGGTATGGTACTCTACACTATAAGTTGTTACCAGGTATGGTACTCTACACTATCAGTTGTTAAGTACCAGGTATGGTACTCTACACTATCAGTTGTTAAGTACCGGGTAGGGTACTCTACACTATCAGTTGTTACCAGGTATGGTACTCTACACTATCAGTTGTTACCAGGTATGGTACTCTACACTATAAGTTGTTACCAGGTATGGTACTCTACACTATCAGTTGTTACCAGGTATGGTACTCTACACTATAAGTTGTCAAGTACCGGGTATGGTACTCTACACTATCAGTTGTTAAGTACCAGGTATGGTACTCTACACTATAAGTTGTTAAGTACCGGGTATGGTACTCTATACTATCAGTTGTTACCAGGTATGGTACTCTACACTATCAGTTGTTAAGTACCAGGTATGGTACTCTACACTATCAGTTGTTAAGTACCAGGTATGGTACTCTACACTATAAGTTGTTAATAGGTATGGTACTCTACACTATCAGTTGTTATCAGGTATGGTACTCTACACTATAAGTTGTTACCAGGTATGGTACTCTACACTATCAGTTGTTAAGTACCAGGTATGGTACTCTACACTATCAGTTGTTACCAGGTATGGCACTCTACACTATCAGTTGTTACCAGGTATAATACTCTACACTATCAGTTGTTACCAGGTATGGTACTCTACACTATCAGTTGTTAAGTACCGAGTATGGTACTCTACACTATCAGTTGTTAAGTACCGAGTATGGTACTCTACACTATCAGTTGTTACCAGGTATGGTACTCTACACTATCAGTTGTTACCAGGTATGGTACTCTACACTATCAGTTGTTACCAGGTATGGTACTCTACACTATCAGTTGATAAGTACCAGATATGGTACTCTACACTATAAGTTGTTAAGTACCAGGTATGGTACTCTACACTATCAGTTGTTACCAGGTATGGTACTCTACACTATAAGTTGTTACCAGGTATGGTACTCTACACTATCAGTTGTTAAGTACCAGGTATGGTACTCTACACTATCAGTTGTTACCAGGTATGGTACTCTACACTATCAGTTGTTACCAGGTATGGTACTCTACACTATCAGTTGTTAAGTACCGGGTATGGTACTCTACACTATCAGTTGTTACCAGGTATGGTACTCTACACTATCAGTTGTTACCAGGTATGGTACTCTACACTATAAGTTGTTACCAGGTATGGTACTCTACACTATCAGTTGTTACCAGGTATGGTACTCTACACTATCAGTTGTTACCAGGTATGGTACTCTACACTATAAGTTGTTACCAGGTATGGTACTTTACACTATCAGTTGTTACCAGGTATGGTACTCTACACTATCAGTTGTTACCAGGTATGGTACTCTACACTATCAGTTGTTACCAGGTATGGTACTCTACACTATCAGTTGTTAAGTTGTTACCAGGTATGGTACTCTACACTATCAGTTGTTAAGTACCGGGTATGGTACTCTACACTATCAGTTGTTAAGTACCAGGTATGGTACTCTACACTATAAGTTGTTACCAGGTATGGTACTCTACACTATCAGTTGTTACCAGGTATGGTACTCTACACTATCAGTTGTTAAGTACCGGGTATGGTACTCTACACTATCAGTTGTTACCAGGTATGGTACTATATACTATAAGTTGTTACCAGGTATGGTACTCTACACTATAAGTTGTTAAGTTCCAGGTATGGTACTCTACACTATCAGTTGTTAAGTACCGGGTATGGTACTCTACACTATAAGTTGTTACCAGGTATGGTACTCTACACTATCAGTTGTTACCAGGTATGGTACTCTACACTATAAGTTGTTAAGTACCGGGTAGGGTACTCTACACTATCAGTTGTTAAGTACCGGGTATGGTACTCTACACTATCAGTTGTTACCAGGTATGGTACTCTATACTATAAGTTGTTACCAGGTATGGTACTCTACACTATAAGTTGTTACCAGGTATGGAACTCTATACTATAAGTTGTTACCAGGTATGGTACTCTACACTATCAGTTGTTAAGTACCAGGTATGGTACTCTACACTATCAGTTGTTAAGTACCGGGTATGGTACTCTACACTATCAGTTGTTACCAGGTATGGTACTCTACACTATATGTTGTTACCAGGTATGGTACTCTACACTATAAGTTGTTACCAGGTATGGTACTCTACACTATCAGTTGTTACCAGGTATGGTACTCTACACTATCAGTTGTTAAGTACCAGGTATGGTACTCTACACTATCAGTTGTTAAGTACCGGGTATGGTACTCTACACTATCAGTTGTTACCAGGTATGGTACTCTACACTATAAGTTGTTACCAGGTATGGTACTCTACACTATCAGTTGTTACCAGGTATGGTACTCTACACTATCAGTTGTTAAGTACCAGGTATGGTACTCTACACTATCAGTTGTTAAGTACCAGGTATGGTACTCTACACTATCAGTTGTTACCAGGTATGGTACTTTACACTATCAGTTGTTACCAGGTACGGTACTCTACACTATAAGTTGTTACCAGGTATGGTACTCTACACTATCAGTTGTTACCAGGTATGGTACTCTACACTATCAGTTGTTACCAGGTATGGTACTCTACACTATCAGTTGTTAAGTACCAGGTATGGTACTCTACACTATCAGTTGTTACCAGGTACGGTACTCTACACTATAAGTTGTTACCCGGTATGGTACTCTACACTATCAGTTGTTACCAGGTATGGTACTCTACACTATAAGTTGTTACCAGGTATGGTACTCTAGACTATCAGTTGTTACCAGGTATGGTACTTTACACTATCAGTTGTTACCAGGTACGGCACTCTACACTATAAGTTGTTACCAGGTATGGTACTCTACACTATCAGTTGTTACCAGGTATGGTACTCTACACTATCAGTTGTTACCAGGTATGGTACTCTACACTATCAGTTGTTAAGTATCAGGTATGGTACTCTACACTATCAGTTGTTACCAGGAACGGTACTCTACACTATAAGTTGTTACCCGGTATGGTACTCTACACTATCAGTTGTTACCAGGTATGGTACTCTACACTATAAGTTGTTACCAGGTATGGTACTCTACATTATCAGTTGTTACCAGGTATGGTACTCTACACTATCAGTTGTTACCAGGTATGGTACTCTACACTATAAGTTGTTACCAGGTATGGTACTCTACACTATCAGTTGTTACCAGGTACGGTACTCTACACTATAAGTTGTTACCAGGTATGGTACTCTACACTATAAGTTGTTACTAGGTATGGTACTCTACACTATAAGTTGTTACCAGGTATGGTACTCTACACTATCAGTTGTTACCAGGTATGGTACTCTACACTATAAGTTGTTACCAGGTACGGTACTCTACACTATCAGTTGTTACCAAGTATGGTACTCTACACTATAAGTTGTTACCAGGTATGGTACTCTACACTATCAGTTGTTACCAGGTATGGTACTCTACACTATCAGTTGTTACCAGGTACGGTACTCTACACTATAAGTTGTTACCAGGTATGGTACTCTACACTATCAGTTGTTACCAGGTATGGTACTCTACACTATAAATTGTTACCAGGTATGGTACTCTACACTATCAGTTGTTAAGTACCGGGTAAGGTACTCTACACTATCAGTTGTTACCAGGTATGGTACTCTACACTATAAGTTGTTACCAGGTATGGTACTCTACACTATAAGTTGTTACCAGGTATGGTACTCTACACTATCAGTTGTTAAGTACCGGGTAGGGTACTCTACACTATCAGTTGTTACCAGGTAGGGTACTCTACACTATCAGTTGTTACCAGGTATGGTACTCTACACTCTCAATTGTTACCAGGTATGGTACTCTACACTATCAGTTGTTACCAGGTATGGTACTCTACACTATCAGTTGTTACCAGGTATGGTACTCTACACTATCAGTTGTTACCAGGTATTGTACTCTACACTATCAGTTGTTACCAGGTATGGTACTCTACACTATCAGTTGTTACCAGGTATGGTACTCTACACTATAAGTTCTTAAGTACCTGGTATGGTACCCTACACTATCAGTTGTTAAGTACCGGGTATGGTACTCTATACTATCAGTTGTTACCAGGTATGGTACTCTACACTATTAGTTGTTAAGTACCAGGTTTGGTACTCTACACTATCAGTTGTTACCAGGTATGGTACTCTACACTATCAGTTGTTACCAGGTATTGTACTCTACACTATCAGTTGTTACCAGGTATGGTACTCTACACTATCAGTTGTTACCAGGTATGGTACTCTACACTATAAGTTCTTAAGTACCTGGTATGGTACCCTACACTATCAGTTGTTAAGTACCGGGTATTGTACTCTATACTATCAGTTGTTACCAGGTATGGTACTCTACACTATCAGTTGTTAAGTACCAGGTATGGTACTCTACACTATCAGTTGTTAAGTACCGGGTATGGTACTCTACACTATAAGTTGTTACCAGGTATGGTACTCTACACTATCAGTTGTTACCAGGTATGGTACTCTACACTATCAGTTGTTACCAAGTATGGTACTCTACAATATAAGTTGTCAAGTACCGGGTATGGTACTCTACACTATCAGTTGTTAAGTACCAGGTATGGTACTCTACACTATAAGTTGTTAAGTACCGGGTATGGTACTCTATACTATCAGTTGTTACCAGGTATGGTACTCTACACTATCAGTTGTTAAGTACCAGGTATGGTACTCTACACTATCAGTTGTTAAGTACCAGGTATGGTACTCTACACTATAAGTTGTTACCAGGTATGGTACTCTACACTATCAGTTGTTATCAGGTATGGTACTCTACACTATAAGTTGTTACCAGGTATGGTACTCTACATTATCAGTTGTTAAGTACCAGGTATGGTACTCTACACTATCAGTTGTTTCCAGGTATGGCACTCTACACTATCAGTTGTTACCAGGTATGGTACTCTACACTATCAGTTGTTACAAGGTATGGTACTCTACACTATCAGTTGTTAAGTACCGAGTATGGTACTCTACACTATCATTTGTTACCAGGTATGGTACTTTACACTATCAGTTGTTACCAGGTATGGTACTCTACACTATCAGTTGTTACCGGGTATGGTACTCTACACTATCAGTTGTTAAGTACCAGGTATGGTACTCTACACTATCAGTTGTTACCAGGTATTGTACTCTACACTATCAGTTGTTACCAGGTAGGGTACTCTACACTATCAGTTGTTACCAGGTATGGTACTCTACACTCTCAATTGTTACCAGGTATGGTACTCTACACTATCAGTTGTTACCAGGTATGGTACTCTACACTATCAGTTGTTACCAGGTATGGTACTCTACACTATCAGTTGTTACCAGGTATTGTACTCTACACTATCAGTTGTTACCAGGTATGGTACTCTACACTATCAGTTGTTACCAGGTATGGTACTCTACACTATAAGTTCTTAAGTACCTGGTATGGTACCCTACACTATCAGTTGTTAAGTACCGGGTATGGTACTCTATACTATCAGTTGTTACCAGGTATGGTACTCTACACTATTAGTTGTTAAGTACCAGGTTTGGTACTCTACACTATAAGTTGTTACCAGGTATGGTACTCTACACTATCAGTTGTTAAGTACCGGGTAGGGTACTCTACACTATCAGTTGTTAAGTACCAGGTATTGTACTCTACACTATCAGTTGTTACCAGGTATGGTACTTTACACTATCAGTTGTTACCAGGTACGGTACTCTACACTATAAGTTGTTACCAGGTATGGTACTCTACACTATCAGTTGTTACCAGGTATGGTACTCTACACTATCAGTTGTTACCAGGTATGGTACTCTACACTATCAGTTGTTACCAGGTAGGGTACTCTACACTATAAGTTGTCAAGTACCGGGTATGGTACTCTACACTATCAGTTGTTAAGTACCAGGTATGGTACTCTACACTATAAGTTGTTAAGTACCGGGTATTGTACTCTATACTATCAGTTGTTACCAGGTATGGTACTCTACACTATCAGTTGTTAAGTACCAGGTATGGTACTCTACACTATCAGTTGTTAAATACCAGGTATGGTACTCTACACTATAAGTTGTTAAGTACCAGGTATGGTACTCTACACTATCAGTTGTTACCAGGTATTGTACTCTACACTATCAGTTGTTACCAGGTATGGTACTCTACACTATAAGTTGTTACCAGGTATGGTACTCTACACTATCAGTTGTTAAGTACCAGGTATGGTACTCTACACTATCAGTTGTTAAGTACCGGGTATGGTACTCTACACTATAAGTTGTTACCAGGTATGGTACTCTACACTATCAGTTGTTACCAGGTATGGTACTCTACACTATCAGTTGTTACCAAGTATGGTACTCTACAATATAAGTTGTCAAGTACCGGGTATGGTACTCTACACTATCAGTTGTTAAGTACCAGGTATGGTACTCTACACTATAAGTTGTTAAGTACCGGGTATGGTACTCTATACTATCAGTTGTTACCAGGTATGGTACTCTACACTATCAGTTGTTAAGTACCAGGTATGGTACTCTACACTATCAGTTGTTAAGTACCAGGTATGGTACTCTACACTATAAGTTGTTACCAGGTATGGTACTCTACACTATCAGTTGTTATCAGGTATGGTACTCTACACTATAAGTTGTTACCAGGTATGGTACTCTACATTATCAGTTGTTAAGTACCAGGTATGGTACTCTACACTATCAGTTGTTTCCAGGTATGGCACTCTACACTATCAGTTGTTACCAGGTATGGTACTCTACACTATCAGTTGTTACAAGGTATGGTACTCTACACTATCAGTTGTTAAGTACCGAGTATGGTACTCTACACTATCATTTGTTACCAGGTATGGTACTTTACACTATCAGTTGTTACCAGGTATGGTACTCTACACTATCAGTTGTTACCGGGTATGGTACTCTACACTATCAGTTGTTAAGTACCAGGTATGGTACTCTACACTATCAGTTGTTACCAGGTATTGTACTCTACACTATCAGTTGTTACCAGGTATGGTACTCTACACTATCAGTTGTTACCAGGTATGGTACTCTACACTATCAGTTGATAAGTACCAGATATGGTACTCTACACTATAAGTTGTTAAGTACCAGGTATGGTACTCTACACTATCAGTTGTTACCAGGTATGGTACTCTACACTTTAAGTTGTTACCAGGTATAGTACTCTATACTATAAGTTGTTACCAGGTATGGTACTCTACACTATAAGTTGTTACCAGGTATGGTACTCTACACTATAAGTTGTTACCAGGTATGGTACTCTATACTATAAGGTGTTTAGTACCAGGTATGGTACTCTATACTATCAGTTGTTACCAGGTATGGTACTCTACACTATCAGTTGTTACCAGGTATGGTACTCTACACTATCAGTTGTTACCGGGTATGGCACTCTACACTATCAGTTGTTAAGTACCAGGTATGGTACTCTACACTATCATTTGTTACCAGATATGGTACTCTACACTATCAGTTGTTACCAGGTATGGTACTCTACACTATCAGTTGTTACCGGGTATGGTACTCTACACTATCAGTTGTTAAGTACCAGGTATGGTACTCTACACTATCAGTTGTTACCAGGTATTGTACTCTACACTATCAGTTGTTACCAGGTACGGTACTCTACACTATCAGTTGTTACCAGGTATGGTACTCTACACTATCAGTTGTTAAGTACCAGGTATGGTACTCTACACTATCAGTTGTTAAGTACCGGGTATGGTACTCTACACTATCAGTTGTTAAGTACCGGGTATGGTACTCTACACTATCAGTTGTTACCAGGTATGGTACTCTACACTATAAGTTGTTACCAGGTATGGTACTCTACACTATAAGTTGTTACCAGGTATGGTACTCTACACTATCAGTTGTTACCAGGTATGGTACTCTACACTATAAGTTGTTACCAGGTATGGTACTCTACACTATCAGTTGATACCAGGTATGGTACTCTACACTATAAGTTGTTACCAGGTATGGTACTCTACACTATAAGTTGTTACCAGGTATGGTACTCTACACTATCAGTTGTTAAGTACCAGGTATGGTACTCTACACTATCAGTTGTTAAGTACCGGGTAGGGTACTCTACACTATCAGTTGTTACCAGGTATGGTACTCTACACTATCAGTTGTTACCAGGTATGGTACTCTACACTATAAGTTGTTACCAGGTATGGTACTCTACACTATCAGTTGTTACCAGGTATGGTACTCTACACTATAAGTTGTCAAGTACCGGGTATGGTACTCTACACTATCAGTTGTTAAGTACCAGGTATGGTACTCTACACTATAAGTTGTTAAGTACCGGGTATGGTACTCTATACTATCAGTTGTTACCAGGTATGGTACTCTACACTATCAGTTGTTAAGTACCAGGTATGGTACTCTACACTATCAGTTGTTAAGTACCAGGTATGGTACTCTACACTATAAGTTGTTAATAGGTATGGTACTCTACACTATCAGTTGTTATCAGGTATGGTACTCTACACTATAAGTTGTTACCAGGTATGGTACTCTACACTATCAGTTGTTAAGTACCAGGTATGGTACTCTACACTATCAGTTGTTACCAGGTATGGCACTCTACACTATCAGTTGTTACCAGGTATAATACTCTACACTATCAGTTGTTACCAGGTATGGTACTCTACACTATCAGTTGTTAAGTACCGAGTATGGTACTCTACACTATCAGTTGTTAAGTACCGAGTATGGTACTCTACACTATCAGTTGTTACCAGGTATGGTACTCTACACTATCAGTTGTTACCAGGTATGGTACTCTACACTATCAGTTGTTACCAGGTATGGTACTCTACACTATCAGTTGATAAGTACCAGATATGGTACTCTACACTATAAGTTGTTAAGTACCAGGTATGGTACTCTACACTATCAGTTGTTACCAGGTATGGTACTCTACACTATAAGTTGTTACCAGGTATGGTACTCTACACTATCAGTTGTTAAGTACCAGGTATGGTACTCTACACTATCAGTTGTTACCAGGTATGGTACTCTACACTATCAGTTGTTACCAGGTATGGTACTCTACACTATCAGTTGTTAAGTACCGGGTATGGTACTCTACACTATCAGTTGTTACCAGGTATGGTACTCTACACTATCAGTTGTTACCAGGTATGGTACTCTACACTATAAGTTGTTACCAGGTATGGTACTCTACACTATCAGTTGTTACCAGGTATGGTACTCTACACTATCAGTTGTTACCAGGTATGGTACTCTACACTATAAGTTGTTACCAGGTATGGTACTTTACACTATCAGTTGTTACCAGGTATGGTACTCTACACTATCAGTTGTTACCAGGTATGGTACTCTACACTATCAGTTGTTACCAGGTATGGTACTCTACACTATCAGTTGTTAAGTTGTTACCAGGTATGGTACTCTACACTATCAGTTGTTAAGTACCGGGTATGGTACTCTACACTATCAGTTGTTAAGTACCAGGTATGGTACTCTACACTATAAGTTGTTACCAGGTATGGTACTCTACACTATCAGTTGTTACCAGGTATGGTACTCTACACTATCAGTTGTTAAGTACCGGGTATGGTACTCTACACTATCAGTTGTTACCAGGTATGGTACTATATACTATAAGTTGTTACCAGGTATGGTACTCTACACTATAAGTTGTTAAGTTCCAGGTATGGTACTCTACACTATCAGTTGTTAAGTACCGGGTATGGTACTCTACACTATAAGTTGTTACCAGGTATGGTACTCTACACTATCAGTTGTTACCAGGTATGGTACTCTACACTATAAGTTGTTAAGTACCGGGTAGGGTACTCTACACTATCAGTTGTTAAGTACCGGGTATGGTACTCTACACTATCAGTTGTTACCAGGTATGGTACTCTATACTATAAGTTGTTACCAGGTATGGTACTCTACACTATAAGTTGTTACCAGGTATGGAACTCTATACTATAAGTTGTTACCAGGTATGGTACTCTACACTATCAGTTGTTAAGTACCAGGTATGGTACTCTACACTATCAGTTGTTAAGTACCGGGTATGGTACTCTACACTATCAGTTGTTACCAGGTATGGTACTCTACACTATATGTTGTTACCAGGTATGGTACTCTACACTATAAGTTGTTACCAGGTATGGTACTCTACACTATCAGTTGTTACCAGGTATGGTACTCTACACTATCAGTTGTTAAGTACCAGGTATGGTACTCTACACTATCAGTTGTTAAGTACCGGGTATGGTACTCTACACTATCAGTTGTTACCAGGTATGGTACTCTACACTATAAGTTGTTACCAGGTATGGTACTCTACACTATCAGTTGTTACCAGGTATGGTACTCTACACTATCAGTTGTTAAGTACCAGGTATGGTACTCTACACTATCAGTTGTTAAGTACCAGGTATGGTACTCTACACTATCAGTTGTTACCAGGTATGGTACTTTACACTATCAGTTGTTACCAGGTACGGTACTCTACACTATAAGTTGTTACCAGGTATGGTACTCTACACTATCAGTTGTTACCAGGTATGGTACTCTACACTATCAGTTGTTACCAGGTATGGTACTCTACACTATCAGTTGTTAAGTACCAGGTATGGTACTCTACACTATCAGTTGTTACCAGGTACGGTACTCTACACTATAAGTTGTTACCCGGTATGGTACTCTACACTATCAGTTGTTACCAGGTATGGTACTCTACACTATAAGTTGTTACCAGGTATGGTACTCTAGACTATCAGTTGTTACCAGGTATGGTACTTTACACTATCAGTTGTTACCAGGTACGGCACTCTACACTATAAGTTGTTACCAGGTATGGTACTCTACACTATCAGTTGTTACCAGGTATGGTACTCTACACTATCAGTTGTTACCAGGTATGGTACTCTACACTATCAGTTGTTAAGTATCAGGTATGGTACTCTACACTATCAGTTGTTACCAGGAACGGTACTCTACACTATAAGTTGTTACCCGGTATGGTACTCTACACTATCAGTTGTTACCAGGTATGGTACTCTACACTATAAGTTGTTACCAGGTATGGTACTCTACATTATCAGTTGTTACCAGGTATGGTACTCTACACTATCAGTTGTTACCAGGTATGGTACTCTACACTATAAGTTGTTACCAGGTATGGTACTCTACACTATCAGTTGTTACCAGGTACGGTACTCTACACTATAAGTTGTTACCAGGTATGGTACTCTACACTATAAGTTGTTACTAGGTATGGTACTCTACACTATAAGTTGTTACCAGGTATGGTACTCTACACTATCAGTTGTTACCAGGTATGGTACTCTACACTATAAGTTGTTACCAGGTACGGTACTCTACACTATCAGTTGTTACCAAGTATGGTACTCTACACTATAAGTTGTTACCAGGTATGGTACTCTACACTATCAGTTGTTACCAGGTATGGTACTCTACACTATCAGTTGTTACCAGGTACGGTACTCTACACTATAAGTTGTTACCAGGTATGGTACTCTACACTATCAGTTGTTACCAGGTATGGTACTCTACACTATAAATTGTTACCAGGTATGGTACTCTACACTATCAGTTGTTAAGTACCGGGTAAGGTACTCTACACTATCAGTTGTTACCAGGTATGGTACTCTACACTATAAGTTGTTACCAGGTATGGTACTCTACACTATAAGTTGTTACCAGGTATGGTACTCTACACTATCAGTTGTTAAGTACCGGGTAGGGTACTCTACACTATCAGTTGTTACCAGGTAGGGTACTCTACACTATCAGTTGTTACCAGGTATGGTACTCTACACTCTCAATTGTTACCAGGTATGGTACTCTACACTATCAGTTGTTACCAGGTATGGTACTCTACACTATCAGTTGTTACCAGGTATGGTACTCTACACTATCAGTTGTTACCAGGTATTGTACTCTACACTATCAGTTGTTACCAGGTATGGTACTCTACACTATCAGTTGTTACCAGGTATGGTACTCTACACTATAAGTTCTTAAGTACCTGGTATGGTACCCTACACTATCAGTTGTTAAGTACCGGGTATGGTACTCTATACTATCAGTTGTTACCAGGTATGGTACTCTACACTATTAGTTGTTAAGTACCAGGTTTGGTACTCTACACTATCAGTTGTTACCAGGTATGGTACTCTACACTATCAGTTGTTACCAGGTATTGTACTCTACACTATCAGTTGTTACCAGGTATGGTACTCTACACTATCAGTTGTTACCAGGTATGGTACTCTACACTATAAGTTCTTAAGTACCTGGTATGGTACCCTACACTATCAGTTGTTAAGTACCGGGTATTGTACTCTATACTATCAGTTGTTACCAGGTATGGTACTCTACACTATCAGTTGTTAAGTACCAGGTATGGTACTCTACACTATCAGTTGTTAAGTACCGGGTATGGTACTCTACACTATAAGTTGTTACCAGGTATGGTACTCTACACTATCAGTTGTTACCAGGTATGGTACTCTACACTATCAGTTGTTACCAAGTATGGTACTCTACAATATAAGTTGTCAAGTACCGGGTATGGTACTCTACACTATCAGTTGTTAAGTACCAGGTATGGTACTCTACACTATAAGTTGTTAAGTACCGGGTATGGTACTCTATACTATCAGTTGTTACCAGGTATGGTACTCTACACTATCAGTTGTTAAGTACCAGGTATGGTACTCTACACTATCAGTTGTTAAGTACCAGGTATGGTACTCTACACTATAAGTTGTTACCAGGTATGGTACTCTACACTATCAGTTGTTATCAGGTATGGTACTCTACACTATAAGTTGTTACCAGGTATGGTACTCTACATTATCAGTTGTTAAGTACCAGGTATGGTACTCTACACTATCAGTTGTTTCCAGGTATGGCACTCTACACTATCAGTTGTTACCAGGTATGGTACTCTACACTATCAGTTGTTACAAGGTATGGTACTCTACACTATCAGTTGTTAAGTACCGAGTATGGTACTCTACACTATCATTTGTTACCAGGTATGGTACTTTACACTATCAGTTGTTACCAGGTATGGTACTCTACACTATCAGTTGTTACCGGGTATGGTACTCTACACTATCAGTTGTTAAGTACCAGGTATGGTACTCTACACTATCAGTTGTTACCAGGTATTGTACTCTACACTATCAGTTGTTACCAGGTATTGTACTCTACACTATCAGTTGTTACCAGGTATGGTACTCTACACTATCAGTTGTTACCAGGTATGGTACTCTACACTATCAGTTGATAAGTACCAGATATGGTACTCTACACTATAAGTTGTTAAGTACCAGGTATGGTACTCTACACTATCAGTTGTTACCAGGTATGGTACTCTACACTTTAAGTTGTTACCAGGTATAGTACTCTATACTATAAGTTGTTACCAGGTATGGTACTCTACACTATAAGTTGTTACCAGGTATGGTACTCTACACTATAAGTTGTTACCAGGTATGGTACTCTATACTATAAGGTGTTTAGTACCAGGTATGGTACTCTATACTATCAGTTGTTACCAGGTATGGTACTCTACACTATCAGTTGTTACCAGGTATGGTACTCTACACTATCAGTTGTTACCGGGTATGGCACTCTACACTATCAGTTGTTAAGTACCAGGTATGGTACTCTACACTATCATTTGTTACCAGATATGGTACTCTACACTATCAGTTGTTACCAGGTATGGTACTCTACACTATCAGTTGTTACCGGGTATGGTACTCTACACTATCAGTTGTTA